>NC_057810.1:155782387-155785900 GCF_018294505.1 Triticum aestivum
GTTCAGGGGCTAGGTTTTTTCCCTGAAGGGGGGGGGGGTTGGGGGGTTTTGGGGGTTTTGTAGGGTTAATTTAGGGGTTTCATATATTGTGTTCGCTCGCTAATAGAGATGAATGTCCTCTCTTATCTCCGTGCTT
Source organism: Triticum aestivum (assembly GCF_018294505.1). Classification (NCBI taxonomy): domain Eukaryota; kingdom Viridiplantae; phylum Streptophyta; class Magnoliopsida; order Poales; family Poaceae; genus Triticum; species Triticum aestivum. Next base: position 155,782,524 of record NC_057810.1, read on the forward strand.
GGTCGATGCTACGTATAGATAGGACTCGACACGCTAGCTAGCTAGTAAGAAAATGAAGGAAACCATTAAGTACAGAAGATCGGCATGAACATATACACAGAGAGAAGTGATCGACCTCCCCTTCTCCGATAGATTTGTCGAACAACAAGTTTTCGTATATCTATCCGATGCTACTGGATACATATATATATACAATATAAGATCTCTTACGTCCCCTAACATCTGAACTCAACTTCGACATGGTATTCTCTATGTTTGTCAATGACGTGGTCAAGAAAGAATCCCGCCAATTCCTATTGAATTGCTCGTATGCGACCTTGTGGTAGGAGTTCATCCCGCATCTGCCACATCTAATTTCAAGAAGGGGGTCAATACATATATATGAATGAAACTAAACACAAATGATGGTAATAAAATAAAATTGTGAATATCATTGCTTACGCACTTCATATTGTTGTTTAGAGTAGCCCCGCTCACAGGTGGTGTGGTGGATGAACTCGGAAATGTAGTATCCACACAAATCATTCCCGGGTTCCTGCCACAACCACTTTACAAGAAATAGAGGTCAATCAAACTGATAAGCAAGCATGCTAAATGGTATTGATGAAACTAGCTAGAACCAATGGGAGATGCGTGGAACTAGCTAGTAGCTACTAGGTTTCGGGTGGTCAAATCGCAGTTGCGCCGGCAGTCCCGGAGCTTGTGCGGTGAACTTTTTCCAAACCCTGCCAAACAAAGAAAACAATTACTTGATATCAGGAAATGAACAAAGTTGCCGATATTGTGCGATAATGATCGATTGAACTTACTTCTCAAGCATTTTAGTTATGGTCGCATACTCCTCCGGATTTTTTCGTTTGGAGACTATGACGGTTACTAGTCCCTGCTCAAGCTTAATCTCTAGCAGAATAAAGTGGAATCTGCGCATGCATGCATAACTCATCAATTACATTACTATAACCTCAAGTAATAAGGGAAACCGAATATGCACAAGACAGTAACACTCACTTGTATTCATAAGGAAAGAGTATTGTAGCTTTGTTTCGATTTCGAAGTAACAATGCAAGCAACTTGGCCTCGATTTGTGTGGCATCATGTTTAACACTCCATTCATCCATGAGATTTGTGTTAATGAACCCAATATCACCTACTTGTCTTTTCTTCAATTCGGCGATCTTCAATCTGCATAATATAGTGAGGATAATTATATATACATGCAATGAAAGAGCTGAGCTATATATAGAGACTTAAACTAATTATAGAGAAGTAGTACTTACAAATAGTAGCAAGTGATGATTGTTTTATTGAGGGCCTTTTGATTGAAAAACTGGAAGAACTCCTCATATGGAACTAACAACACATCCATTCCAACGAGGTCATGCTCCTCTTTAACCGATAGCGACAAAGTATTTTTCCTAGACTTCCTGCAGATGTCCATGTACCAATCATGGAATCTTTGCATCATCATTGTTAGGGAAGTACCAGGTCTGACGAGAGGCTTCCCGTGCTCGAATCTTAATGTGTCCACCTCCATTGTTTCAAAAATTATTGCATCCTCGTCGGTCATGTAATCTCCAGGATTGGTATAACCGGGCAGCAACCCCGGAAGATTAGCGATGATATCGCTAGACACATTGAGCAGGGGGCACGATTGCTTTGCTTGTTCGCCGAGCCGAGAAATTTGTTTCCCTTTTCTTCATTCTGCTAGCCTCCCGCCTCTGGCTGTACTACTAGACGCCGGAGCAGCCGGAGCAGTTGCGGCTACCTTCTTTCGTTGCTGAAGAGGCAGAGCACCTGGAGGCGGACTGCTACGACGCGCCGTACAAGCTGGAGCGGCGGTGTCTGTGTTCCGCCATCGCTTATGAGGCGGCGAAGGAGGAGACGGGATGCTCAGACGCGTCGGAGCAGGCGGAGAAGGAGGCGGAGTACTACCGCCCTCACGTGCCAGAGAAGGAGGAAGAGTGCCCTGATCATGCGCCGGAGGAGGAGGCCGAAGAGGTAGAGTGCCCAACTGACTAGTAGACGCCGTGAAGTTCTGAAGCTTGATGTGCTCCTTCTGCCATAGACACGGAGTATGCATAGCAAGACCCAGCTGAGTCTCCCCATCACCTGTAGGGTGGTCAAGCTGGAGCTCCTCGAATCCCTCCAGATTTTTTCCACCATCACAACAACATAGCCTTGTGGAATCGGACTGCAGTGAAAAGTTGCTCCAAGTGAAGGAGGGAACATAGAGCCGACAGCCGCCTCGACTTTGAGCTGAAGCCATTGCATCATAAGGTGGCACTAGTGTGAATCCATGATAAAATCCACGGGGTAGCTAGGACCCGTCAACTCAGGCTGCTGAACGAGGTTGGTGGAAGCCATGCTGCTTCTCTACTGAGATGGTGGGGTAGCTTCTGGGGTAGCTTGGGCAGGATCTCGCAGCTGCTGATTCTGAACATCTCCTTCCTCTAGCTTTCTTACCCTTGCCTTAAGCTCCTGCAGTTTTCTTTGCTCCACTTTCCTCCTCCTCTCTTGGGTTTCGTAACCGCCTGCATCGGGAAACCCAACCTTCCACGCAGCGGAGCCTGGCGTGCCTCATGTTCGTCTAGGGTGCTCAAGATTCCCGAGGGCCCTTGTGAGCTCGTCGTTCTCTCTGTCATGAACGAACTTCCCTTCCCGCACTTCATTGATTGCTTTCCGAAGCTTCGTGACGGGTGTTGCATGTTGCTCGTCCATCCAGCAACACTTCCCTGTTTCAAGGTCCAATGTTCCACCAGCCCCGAAGAACCAAGTCATACAACGGTCTGGCCAGTGCAATGTCTCTGGTTCGACCCCTTTAGCAATCAGGTCCTGCTTAGCCTTGTCCCACAACGGCCGGGCTTTGAGGTAGCCACCTGATCCCATGCGAAGGTAATGCTCCTTCTTTGCAGCATTTATCTTGTTAGTCGCTGACATCTTCTTACTCTTCTCCGATGTCTTGTTGGCCACAAATGCGGGCCAGTGATATCTTATCTTCTCAAATCGGCCGGTGAATTCTGGAGTCTTGTCTTGGTCGACATACGTTGTTTTCAACTCATTCTTCCACCTCCTGAATAGATTTGCCATCTTCTTGAGAGTCCCAGATAGGATAATTCGCTTTTTGGTACAGCAAGAGCCTTCCAAATATCGCTATTTGGAAGGCCTTTGCTGAAATTCGTACCAAAAGGCGGATTATCCTATCCGGGACTCCATTCCAAAACAACTTTGGAGAAATTCGTACCATCATGCCCCGGTTAGTTCTGGCTAATGATGAATCAATGGATTTCTTCAATACTTTGACACTAGGCCACCTCTCGGCCCCTCGACGACCCTCGACTCTCGACCCTCGACCCTCGACCCTCGACCACTCAGCGACC
>NC_057810.1:155786177-155786690 GCF_018294505.1 Triticum aestivum
ACGACCCTCGACTCTCGACCCTCGACCGTCAACCCCTCGGCGACCCTCGACCCTCTACACTAGTTCATGACCCTCGACCGCTCGGTGACCCACGACCCTCGACCGCTCGGCGATCCTCGACACCCTCGTTCCCGATAAAAAGAAGAAGAAGAAGAAGAAGAAAAGAGTAGAGAGTAGAAGAGGAAAAAAAGAGAAGAAGAAAAAAAGAAGAGGAGAAGAAGAAGGAAAAGAGAAGAAGAGAAAATATCTATTTTTTCTTCTTCTCCTCTATTCCTTCATCTTCTCCTTTTTTTTCTTCTACTTCCTCTTCTTCTCCCTCTTGCTTCTTCCTCTTTTATTGTTTGTCCTTATTTTCGTTCTTCCTTGATGACCCTAACCCTAAACAGTACAACTTTCTCGACGTCCCCGGCCGCCTCTCTCATGAACAAAAAAACTATGAATAAAAAACATCATATTCTATGAACAAAAACATCATATTCCATCCACATCCATGCATACATCATATATATAATC
>NC_057810.1:155787553-155800648 GCF_018294505.1 Triticum aestivum
AATGCACCCCTTTAGTCCCGGTTGGTGCCACCAACCGGGACCAAAGGCCTCGTGCTGCCCGTGCCCAAAACTTTACTCCCACCTCGCTAGTTGAGAGGGGCGCGCAGTGGTTTATAAGCCCCACTGCCGCACCCCTCTCGAGCTCCTCTCAAATGCATGCTTACGGTCCTAATTGTCACTGATATGCCTGATGGGCCTACTCGGCCTTCTGCGGGCCAGAATCCTAGCCCATGGTAGGGTTTCTAGTTGTATTCAGGCCGTAGTGGCCCAGTAGGTGGCATTTTTTTATTTTTCCCAGTTTTGTTTTGTGTTTTTTACATTATTTATTTTCTTTTGTTTCTTGCTTTATTTTTTAGTTCCTTTTCCTTTTAGGTAATAAAAAATATAAACTTTCTCTTAGTGCCATTTGTTTTCCAATTTGAATAGTTTAAATTTGAATTTTTTGAAATTTGTGTGAATCACTAGTTTTTGAATAACTTTACTATAAACAAAGATTTTTCAGTGATTCTTTTTCCTGCTATTAAATATTACTGTGTTTTATCATTATATTCATAAACAGATTTTGTTATTTTAGTTTCTAACACAAAATACTAAAGGTTTATAAAAAAATTGCTTTTAATGTTTTGAACAGAAAATACTTTGATAATTTTGGTTGCTATTAATTCATTCTTTTTTCTTTAATTTGATTATTTTTAGTTCATTCTTTTTGCTATTAGTTCATTCCTTTTGCTTTTAGTTCATTCCTTTTGCTATTAGTTCATTCTTTTTGCTATTAGTTCATTATTTGAGATAGATGACGCTTAAATTGCAAAGCACTACAAATGAACTCTGAAAAGGTTGAAAGTTGGCATTGGTATCATCATTTGACCCACATAGCATGTGCTAAAACGTTGAGAGGGTTACAGCAAAAACTGGATGCACTTCGTGTGCAAAATGGACAATCTCTTCCGAAGTATCAGTGTTTCGGATGAAAACTCATCTGTTACAAAGGGATTTCATTTGTTCAAATGTAACTGCAGTGATATTCTACATCAAAGGCATCATCATAATAGTTGTTGACAGAAAGTCTTCACTTTTTCTTTGCTTGTGTTCTTTGCTTATTGCGCCATAACCATGGATAATCTTCATTGTTTAACAGGATGCTTGGGTAAGCCTTTACTTTGAAGGGAGGAATTTCATGAAACTTTTCATAATCTTCAGACACGTTTGTCTTGCCCTCCAATCCCATGATGTCTCTTTTTCCTGAAAGAACTATGTGGCGCTTTGGCTCATCATATGATGTATCCGCTTTCTTATCTTTTCTTTTTCTTGGTTTGGTAGACATGTCCTTCACATAGAAAACCTGCGCCACATCATTGGCTAGGACAAATGGCTCGTCTATGTACCCCAGATTGTTCAGATCCACTGATGTCATTCGGTACTGTGGGTCTACGTATACCCCACCTCCTGATAGATTGAGTCATTTGCACTTAAACAAAGGGACCTTAATATCATTTCCATAGTCAAGTTCCCATATGTCCACTATGTAACCATAATATGTGTCTTTTCCCCTCTTGGTTGCTGCATCAAAGAAGACACCACTGTTTTGGTTGGTGCTCTTTTGATCTTGGGCGATCGTGTAAAATGTATTCTCATTTATCTCGTACCCTTTGTAGGTCATTACAGTCGAAGATGGTTCCCTCGCCAACGAGTACAGGTCATCAGAAACAGTGTTGTCACACTGGAGACGTGTTTGGAACCAACTGCCGAAACTCCTGATGTGTTCACATGTAATCCAGTCCTCACACTGGTCCGGGTGTTTGGAGCGCAGAATGTTCTTGTGTTCATCGACATACAGGGTCACCAAGGTAGAGTTCTGTAGAACCGTGTAGTGTGCTTGAGACCAAGAATGTCCGTCCCTACATACTATTGAGTCCCCTCCCAGCATGCCTTTTCCACCCAGTCTCCCCTCATACCGCGATTGTGGGAGACCTATCTTCTGAAGGTCAGGAATGAAGTCAACACAAAACCCAATGACATCCTCTGTTTGATGGCCCATGGAGATGCTTCCTTCTGGCCTAGCACGGTTACGGACATATTTATTTAGTACTCCCATGAACCTCTCAAAGGGGAACATATTGTGTAGAAACATAGGGCCCAGAACGACAATCTCGTCGAATAGATGAACTAGGACGTGCGTCATGATATTGAAGAAGGATGGTGGGAACACCAGCTCAAAACTGACAAGACATTGCACCACATCACTCCTTAACCTTGGTAGGATTTCTGGATCGATCACCTTCTGAGAGATTGCATTGAGGAATGAACATAGCTTCACAATGGCTAATCGAACATTTTCTGGTAGAAGGCCCCTCAATGCAACCGGAAGCAGTTGCGTCATAATCACGTGGCAGTCATGAGACTTTAGGTTCTGGAATTTTTTATCTGCCATATTTATTATTCCCTTTATATTTAACGAGTAGCCAAACGGGACCTTCATACTGAGCAGGCATTCAAAGAAGATTTCCTCCTCTTCTTTGGTAAGAGCGTAGCTGGTAGGACCTTCATACTTCTTTGGAGGCATTCCATCTTTTTCGTGCAAACGTTGTAGGTCCTCCTGTGCCTTCGTTGTATATTTTGTCTTCCCATACACGCCCAAGAAGCCTAGCAGGTTCACACAAAGGTTCTTCGTCACGTGCATCACGTCGATTGAAGAGCAGACCTCTAGGCCTTTCCAGTAGGGTAGGTCCCAAAATATAGATTTCTTCTTCCACATGGGTGTGTGTCCCGCAGCGTCACTTGGAACAGATAGTCCGCCTGGACCCTTTCCGAAGATTACTTTTAAATCATTAACCATGGCAAGTACGTGATCACCAGTATGCATGGCGGGCTTCTTCCGGTCATCTGCCTTGCCTTTGAAGTGCTGGCTTTATTTCGACATTGATGGTTCGTCGGAAGGAATTGATGATGCCCCAGATAAACATTCTTCCTGCATTTGTCCAGGTATATACTTTCGGTGTCATCTAAACAGTGCGTGCATGCATGGTATCCCTTGTTTGTCTGTCCTGAAAGGTTACTGAGAGCAGGCCAATCATTAATGGTGACGAACATCAACGCATGCAGGTCAAACTCCTCCTGTTTGGGCTCATCCCACACACATACACCGTTTCCAATCCACGGTCGTAAAAGTTCTTCAGCTAATGGCCTTAGGTACAAATCAATGTCGCTGTCGGGTTGCTTAGGGCCTTGGATGAGAACTGACATCATAATGAACTTCCGCTTCATGCACAACCAAGGAGAAAGGTTATAGATACATAGAGTCACGGGCAGGTGATGTGATTGCTACTCTACTCCCCGAAAGGATTAATGCCATCCGCGCTTAAACCAAAGCATACGTTCCTTGCATCACCTCCAAAATCCTCCCAATACTTTCTCTCGATTTTTCTCCACTACGACCCGTCAGTGGGTGCTCTCAACTTACCATCTTTCATACGGTCATCTCTGTGCCATCGCATCGACTTGGCATGCTCTTTGTTTCCGAACAGGCGTTTCAACCGTGCTATTATAGGAGCATACCACATCACCTTGGCAGGAACCCTCTTCCGGGGACGCTCGCCTTCAACATCACCAGGGTTATCTCGTCTGATCTTATACCACAATGCACCGCATACCGGGCATGCGTTCAAATCCTCGTACGCGCCATGGTACAGGATGCAGCCATTAGGGCATGCATGTATCTTCTGCACCTCCAATCCTAGAGGGCAAACAACCTTCTTTGCTGCATACGTATTGTCGGGTAATTCATTATCCTTTGGAAACTTCTTCTTCAATATTTTCAGTAGCTTCTCAAATCCTTTGTTAGACACACCATTCTCTGCCTTCCACTGCAGCGATTCCAGTATGATACCGAGCTTTGTGTTTCCATCTTCGCAATTGGGGTACAAACCTTTTTTGTGATCCTCTAGCATGCGATCAAACTTCACCTTCTCCTTTTCACTTTCGCACTGACTCCTTGCATCAACAATGACCCGACGGAGATCATCATTGGGCACATCGTCTGGTTCCTCTTGATCCTCAACAACTTCCCCCGTTGCAGCATCACCGTATTCAGGGAACACATAGTTGTCACCGTACTCTTATTCTATGATGTCTTCCATCATAACCCCTATTTCTCCGTGCTTGGTCCAAACATTATAGTGTGGCATGAAACCCTTCTCAAGCAGGTGGATGTGAAGGGTTTTCCGATCAGAGTAAGATTTCGTATTCTCACAGATAGGGCATGGACAACACATAAAACCATTTGTCTTGTTTGCCTCAGCCACTTCGAGAAAATCATGCATGCCCTTAATGTACTCAGAGGTGTGTCTGTCACCGTACATCCATTGTCGGTTCCTCTGCGTGCATTATATATAATTAAGTGTGTCAAAAACCATTACAGAACATCATGAATAGATAATTAAGTGACCAAATTAATAGAAGTTCATCATCACATTAAAACCAAAGTACATACATAGTTCTCATCTAACAACATATAGCTCTCCAGAGCATCTAATTAATTAAATCATACATTGAAACTATGTAAAACATTTCAATGCGAAAACAAATGCGATCATAATCACAACCAAGGTAACAATTGATCCAACGGCATAATGATACCAAGCCTTGGTATGAATGGCATATTTTCTGATCTTTCTAATCTTCAAGCGCATTGAATCCATCTTGATCTTGTGATCATCGACGACATCCGCAACATGCAACTCCAATACCATCTTCTCCTCCTCAATTTTTTTATTTTTTCCTTCAAGAAATTGTTTTCTTCTTCAACTAAATTTAACCTCTCAGTTGGAATTTCCGGTTCACATACCTCCTAGATAAATAAAATATATGTCATGTTGGTCGACATAACTGTCATAAACAATAAATGAACCAAATAGTTATAAAGATAATATATACCACATCCTAATCATGGATAGGACGAGGGCCGACGGGGGCGGATACCAAAACCATCGCACTAAATAATAAGAAGCAATGATAAAAATAAGAAAATTATACAACTATCTATATAAACATACAAGTAAGAATTTTTCCTTTCAGAAAGAAGATTAGAACAAGAGGCTCACCACGGTGGTTCCGGCGACGAGATCGGCGCAGGCGATCGACGGTGATGAAGACGGGGAGGAGACATGACAGACCGCTAAACCTAGACAAATATTGAGGAAAATGAAGCTTGGAGGTCAAGCTTGGAGAGGAGAAAGCTTAAGTAGTGTGGCTCGGGCATTCCATCGAACACCTCGTGTGCATAGGAGGTGAGCTAGAGCACCACAAAGCTCTCCAACGGCCGGCCAGAAAAACAGAGCAGTGGAGTGCTCTACTCGCGGGCGAGGGGTATATATAGGCAACTCATTGGTCCCGGTTCGTGGCATGAACCGGGACTAAAGGCCACCCTTTGGTCCCGGTTCCAGCCACCAACCGGTACCAATGGTGGTGGGCCAGGAGCGAGGCCCATTGGTCCCGGTTCGTCCCACCAACCGGGACCAAAGGGTCCAGACGAACCGGGACCAATGCCCCCACGAGTCCCGAGAGCCCCCCTGGCCTCGCAAACTGGAACCAATGGGCCCATGGGTCCCGGTTCGTGACTGAATTGGGACTAATGGGCTTACCTGGCCCAAACGTATGCCCTATTTTCTACTAGTGTCCACCACCATGCCGTCGTGCTGCCGGAGCTCTCCCTCAACTTCTCCTCTCCCCTTGCTGGATCAAGAAGGAGGAGACGTCCCCGGGCTGTACGTGTGTTGAACGCGGAGGTGCCGTCTGTTCGGCGCTAGATCGGATCTTCCATGATTTGAATCACCGCGAGTGCGAATCCATCATCCGCGTTCTAGAAACGCTTCCGTTTAGCGATCTTCAAGGGTATGAAGATGCATTCGCTTCTCTCTCTCTCGTTGCTAGAATCTCCTAGATTGATCTTGGTGATACGTTGGAATTTTCTTGAATTATTGCTACGTTCCCCAACATTGGGTGCCTTTCCTTCTAGGGTAGTCACCTTGGGTAGTACGTATAGGTCAGGCCTATGACCCTACCCTAGGTCTATATCATCATCAGGGTGCTCCCGAGATATCCCACCTCATATTTGCGGATGACTCACTCTTGTTCTTCCATGCTACAGAACAACAGGCAACTTTAGTGAAAGGTTTGTTGAACACATTTGTGACGACGACTGGGCAACTGATAAATCCGTCCAAGTGTTCCATTCTTTTTTCAGAAAACTGCCAACCTAATGTGATGCAGGAAGTGAAGAGTGCCCTGGAGATTACCTATAGGAGGTGTTTGAACCCAAATATTTGGGCTTACCAGTCCCTAAGGGGCGGATGCATAATGGAAAGTTTGAAACTATACAGGAACGTTTGAGAACGATACTCGTTGACTGGAGTGAGCAGTATATGTCCTCTGGGAATAAGGAGATTCTTATTAAGTCTGTTGCTCAGGCCATTTCGACCTATGTTATGAGTGTCTTCAAGCTCCTAGCCTCGGTCTATGATGAACTTACACGCATGATACGTCAGTACTGGTGGGGAGTAGAGCACGGTAAGAAGAAAATGGCCTGGATTGGCTGGGACAAACTGAGGCTTCCAAAAGCCATGTGGGGGATGGGCTTTAGGGACATGAGGGGTTCAACTAGGCATTGTTGGCCATACAAGCTTGGAGGCTCCTGGATATGCCTGACAGCCTGTGTGGACGTCTTCTGAAAGCAAAATACTACCCAGCCGGCCAACTGCTCGATACGGTCTTTCCAAGTAACGGCTCAGAGGTCTGGAAGGGTATTCTGCATGGTCTTGATTTGGTTAAGAGAGGGGTCATATGGCGAGTTGGAAACGGTACAGGGATACGCACTTGGCGTGACCCTTGGATCCCACGACCTCATTCATTCCGTCTGATTACCCCTAAGGGGAATTGTCGATTCCATCGGCTAGCTGACTTCCTTGATGATAATGGTGCATGGAGGTAGGACCGGCTGAGTGAGTTTTTCTGGCCAATGGATGTTGAACAAATTTTGAGGATCATAACCTCACCGCGCCAGAGATGTGATTTCCTTGGTTGGGCTCCGGATAAGAGTGGTTTGTTTACTGTGAGAAGCGCATATAAGTTGGCTACTTCTGCTCATAATGCAACCTTTGCCAATGGGTCTTCTAGCTCCAGCCCGAAAGGAAATAGGGGACTCTGGAATCTTATTTGTAAATCCGCGGTCCGTCAGAAGATGAAGGTTATTGCCTGGAGGTGTGCTACGAGGACGCACTAGTAGAAAAAGGACCTAATATGAGACACATTAGTGCCTGTTTGATTTTGAGCCGGCACTAATGTGTCCATTAGTGCCGGTTCCAACGGCTAGCCGGCCGCTCTCATTAGTACCGGTTCGTGGCGAACCTTTAGCACCGGTTCGTGCCACGAACCGGTACCAAAGAGAGTGGTGGCAGGTTGTTGTCAGTCTGGGGTCCTTCCAACACCTTTAGTACCGGTTCGTGGCATGAACCGGTACTAAAGGTCGACGTACATAAACCCTTCGTCCACCCGAGCCACTCTATTCTTCCCCTTTCCCCTCACTTCTTTTGTTCTTCCCCTCTCTTCCTCGAGCTCCTCACAAAATTTGCCCAAAATTTGTCAAGATTTGAAGGCCCCCATCCATTGAAATGATCACAAAGGTTAGCAACTTTGTCCTTTCAACTCTCATTGCTAGATTAGCTCTTGCAATGCTTTGTATAGTGATTGATTTGGGAGGAATTATATTTGCTAGTATTTGATTTATATGCAATTTGAGGTCAAAAATAACACTTAGTTTGCATATGTAGGTGTGGTTACTTAGTGCCTTCTAAATCTTCGTCGTAACCACCGTCGATCGCCCGCACCGTCCCGTCGCTGGCACCACCTTGTGGTGAGGCTCTTGTTCATGAATGTTTTACATTACCAAATTGATGTTTGTGTGATTTGGATATATAGTTACTTGTATAATTATCTTACACGTACGTTGTTTGTTATACATAGTGCCATGGTTTTGATATCCGTCCCCGTCGGCCCTCGTCCTTGTTATGATTCAGATGTGGTATATTCTCTTTTAAAACTAGTTGTTGCATTTCGTGTTTATGACAAATTATGCCCATCAAGTTGACATAGATATTTTTATCTAGGAGGTATGTGAACCGGAAATTCCAACCGACCCTATTGTCGAGAGGTTAAATTTAGTTGAAAGAGAAAATGAGTATTTGAAAGAAAAATAGAAAAGAATTGAGGGGGAGAAGATGGAATTGGAGTTGCATGTTGCCGATGTCGTCGATGATCACAAGATCAAGATGGAGAAAATGAGGTTGAAGATTAGAAAGATTAGAAAATATGCCATTGATAGTGTGGCTTGGTATCATTATGCTGTTGGATCAATTGTTACCTTAGTTGCGATCTTCATCGCATGTATTGTTGCATTTAAATTCTTTAGCTAGAGAGTTATTTGTATGTTGCATTTAATTAAGTGTTGTATATGAACTTTATGTATGAACTTTATGTATGAACTTGTATTAATTTGGTCTATTCTGTGTTGTGTAATGAAGATGAGCCGACAATGGATGTATGATGACCGATGCACTCCCGAGTTCATTAATGGCGTGCACACTTTTCTGCGGGCCGCTGAGGCAAACAAGCGGGCGGATGGTTTTATGCCTTGTCCATGTGTTGGCTGTAAGAATGGTCACAGTTACTCTACGTAAAAAACCATTCACGTCCACCTATTTAAGTCCGGTTTCATGCCCCACTATAATGTTTGGACCAAGCACGGAGAAATAGGGGTTATGATGGAAGACAATGAAGAAGAAGAGGACGACGATGGCTATCCTGGCCATGGTTCCCTGAATACGATGATACAACAATGGGGGAAGAAGCTGAGCCGGCAATGCGGGAAGAAGCTGAAGAAGAGGCATCAGATGAGCCCGCTGATGATCTAGGTCGGGCCATTGCCGATGCAAAGAGAAACTACGCAAGTGATCTGCAGAGGACGAAGTTGCAGCGCATGTTAGAGGATCACAAGAAATTGTTGTACCCGAATTGCGAAGCTGACAAAAAAAAGTTGGGCACCACACTTGAATTGCTGCAATGGAAGGTAGAGAATGGTGTATCTGACAAGGGATTTGGAAAGTTGATGGTAATGATAAAGAATATGCTTCCAAAGGACAACGAATTGCCCGAGAGTATGTATGAAGCAAAGAAGGCTGTCTGCCCTCTAGGGTTAGAGGTGCAAAAGATACATGCATGCCCTAATGACTGCATCCTCTACCACGGTGAGTACGAGGATTTGAATGCTTGCCCGGTATGTGGTGCATTGCTATAAGATCAGTCGCGATGACCGTGGTGATGTCGAGGGCGAGCACCCCAAGAAGAAGATTCCTGCCAAGGTGATGTGGTATGCTCCTATAATACCACGGTTGAAACGTTTGTTCCAAAACAAAGAGCATGCAAAGGCGATGCGGTGGCACGCAGAAGACCGTAAGAAAGACGGAAAGTTGAGAGTACCCGCTGATGGTTCGCAGTGGAGAAAAATTGAGAGATAGTACTGGGAGGAGTTTGCAGGTGACCCAAGGAACGTATGGTTTGGTCTAAGCGCAGATGGCATTAATCCTTTTGGGGAGCAGAGCAGCAACCATTGCACGTGGCCTGTGACTCTATGTTTGTATAACCCTCCTCCTTGGTTGTGCATGAAGCGGAAGTTCATTATGATGCCAGTGCTCATCCAAGGCCCTAAGCAACCCGGCAACGACATTGATGTGTACCTAAGGCCATTAGTTGAAGAACTATTACAGCTGTGGAAAGGAACAGGTGTATGTGCGTGGGATGAGCACGGACAGGAAGAATTTGACCTAAAGGCGTTGTTGTTCGTGACCATCAATGATTGGCCTGCTCTCAGTAACCTCTCAGGACAGACAAACAAGGGATACCGCGGATGCACGCACTGTTTGGATGATACCGACAGTATATATTTGGATAGTTGTAGGAAGAATGTGTACCTGGGACATCGTCGATTTCTTCCGACAAGGCATCCCGTAATAAAGAAAGGCAAGCATTTAAAAGGTGAGGCGGATCACTGGACGAAGCCTCGCCACCGTACTAGTGCTGATGTACATGATATGGTCAAGGATTTGAAGGTAATCTTTGGAAAGGGTCCTGGCAGACAACCTGTTCCGCAGGACGCTGACGGACGCGCACCGATGTGGAAGAAGAAATCTATATTTTGGGACCTGCCATATTGGAAAGACCTAGAGGTCCGCTCCGCAATCGACGTGATGCACGTGATAAAGAATCTTTGCGTGACCCTGCTTGGCTTTTTGGGCGTGTATGGGAAGACAAAAGATACACCAGAGGCACGGGAGGACCAGCAACGTATGCACGGAAAAGACGGCATACATCAGGGTCAGGCCAGCTACACTCTTACCAAAGAAGAGAAGGAAATCTTCTTCGAATGCCTGCTCAGCATGAAGGTACCGTCTGGCTTCTCGTAGAATATAAAGGGAATAATAAGTATGGCAGAGAAAAAGTTCCAGAACCAAAAGTCTCATGACTGCCACGTGATTATGACGCAACTCCTTCCGGTTGCATTAAGGGGGCTTCTACCAGAAAATGTTCGATTAGCCATTGTGAAGCTATGTGCATTCCTCAATGCAATCTCTCAGAAGGTAATCGATCCAGAAATCATACCAAGGTTACAGAATGATTTGGTGCAATGTCTTGTCAGTTTCGAGTTGGTGTCCCCACCATCCTTCTTCAACATCATGACGCACGTCCTAGTTCACCTTTGCGAAGAGATTAATGTTTTGGGTCCTGTATTTCTACACAATATGTTCCCCTTTTAAAGGTTCATGGGAGTCTTGAAGAAATATGTTCATAACCGTGCTAGGCCAGAAGGAAGCATCTCGAAGGGCCATGAAAATGAGGAGGTCATTGAGTTTTGTATTGACTTTATTCCTGACCTTAAGCCGATTGGTGTTCCTGAATCGCGGCATAAGGGCAGACTGGAAGGAAAAGGCACGCTAGGAGGGCATCAAATAATATGTATGGACGGGCATTCTCTCACTGAAGCACACTACACAGTTCTACAGAATTCCGCCTTGGTGGCTCCGTATATGGAGGAACACAAGAATTTTCTACAGTCCAAACACCCGGAGAAGTCTGACGACTGGATTACACGCGAACAAACGAGGACTTTCGCCGGTTGGTTGCAGAAACATGCCCTGAATGATGGCGATATTCAAAATGACCTGTACTCACTGTCCCAGTTACCATCTTCGAATATAATGACTTTCAAAGGGTACCAGATAAATGGGAATACATTTTACACGATCGCCCAAGATAAGAAGAGCACCAACCAAAACAGTGGTGTCCGCTTTGATGCAACAACCAACATGGGAAAGGAAACATATTATGGTTACATAGAGGACATATGGGAACTTAACTATGGATCAGGTGATTTGAAGGTCCCTTTGTTTCGGTGCAAATGGGTCAATATGACACGAGGCGGGGTAACGGAAGACCCGCAGTACGGAATGACAACAGTGGATCTCAACAATCTTGCGTATGCAGACGAACCATTCGTCCTAGCCAATGATGTGGCGATGGTTTTTATGTGAAAGACATGTCTACCAGGACAAGAAAAAGAAAAGATAAGGAAGCGAATGGATCATACGACGAGCCAAAGCACCACATAGTTCTTTCAGGAAAAAGAAACATCGTGGGAGTGGATTACAAGACAGACATGTCAGAAGATTATGAAAAGTTTGATGAAATTGCTCCATTCACAGTGAATATTGACCCGAGCATCCAGTTAAATGATGAAGATTTTCCATGGCTACGGCGCAAAGGGACACACGCGAAGAAAAAGTTTCACACCCAAAGATCTGGGATGTGATCGGCTTCACTATCATCACTTTCTTCTGTGTTTCACACCCAGGAGAAAATGTCTGTAATAGTTAGGGTAGTTATGTGTTTTGGCATTTGAAACGCGAAGAAATTTGATGTGCAAACAAATTCTTTTCATGCATTTACTGATTTTTTTCCAGCTAAATGACCCTGAAATTGAAAAGCATTTCAAATGAACTCAGAAAAGGTTGAAAGTTGGCATGGTATCATAATTTCATACAAATAGCATGTGAAAAAAAGTAGAGAGGGTTACGGCAAAAACTGGATGCACTTCGTGTACAAAATGGACAATCTCTTTCGAAGTATCAGGGTTTCCGACGAAAACTGAACTGTTACAAAGGCATTTCATTTTTTAAATAACCTAAGCATTACCAAATTGAATATAATGATAAAACACACTAATATTAAACATAAGAAAAAAGAATCACTGAAAAAACTTTTTCAGAGTTAAGTTATTCACAAACTAGTGATTCACACAAACTTCAAATAATTCAAAATTTAAACTATTCAAATTTGAAAACTACCGGCACTAACAGAAAGTTTGTAATTTTTTGTACCTAAAGCAAAAATATTCACAAAGAAACTCTAAATACAGCAAAAAAACAACTCAAAAATAAATAAACCAAAAAAAATAAAGCGAAAAAATTAAGAAAATTAAAAAGCCCGCCTACTGGGCCAAAGCGGCCTGCATACGGCTAGGAACACAACCTTTAGTTGGGCCAGGATGCAGGCCCGCAAAGGCCCAGTAGGCCCACTAGGCAGAAGAGGACAGGTAGGCCCAGTAGGCCTGCTTAGGAGAGGAGCTCGAGAGAGCTACCGCACTGGGGCTTATAAACCAGTGCGGTAGCCCCTCGGCTAGTTAGGTGGGACTAAACTTGCGCACCGCCTGGAGCCAGGGCACCCCCTTTAGTACCGGGTCGTGGCTCCAACCAATACTAAAGACCCCCCCCCCCCTTTAGTACCGGTTGTAGCCACAACCTGGTACTAAAAGGGGTGCGCTTCCCGCTGCTTGGCCTGGCCAAAGCAGACCTTTAGTACCGATTGGTGGCTCCAACCGGTACTAAAGGTCCATCATATATATACAACACTTGAAAAAAAATCAGTTTCCCTCTGGTTCTTCCCTCTGTTTCCTCCCTCCGTCGCGCCGCCCTGCCCCGATCGACGTCATCC
>NC_057810.1:155801200-155806403 GCF_018294505.1 Triticum aestivum
GAAATTATTCTGTTTTTTAGTTATATAAATATTAGAAATGTTAGTTATATAGAAATGTTATAAATGTTTTCTGTTTTTTAGTTATAGAAATATTTATAGAAATGTTAGCAATTTTTCTGTTTTTTAGTTATATAAATATTAGAATTGTTATAGAAATGTTAGTTATATAATCAGGAAATTTTAGAATTAGTTTTAGTTGGATGAATTAGATTAATGTCAAATTGTTAGAATTTGCATATATATAGAATTTTAGTTATCACAATCCAATCATTTAAAAAATGTTACTTTTTGCGGGCATATAGTATTTGTTCTCGATGATATGCCCGGCCCGCATCCTCGCTGTCGACCCGTTCGCGACGACGTCCTGCTTCAGAGGACCCATGTTCGGGACTGGGCTCCGCCGGGCTGGCACTAGGAGGTGCTACCTGGAGGGGTGCGCCGCTTGGTGAGGAACCCGACCTCGGGTCCCGTCGTCGACCCTGATCTTCTTTGGTGGCGTTCGCGTGGGCCACATTCGGTGCAGAGGCAGCGGGCCCCGCCGGAGGTGGTGCGTCGCCGTGTCAGGGAGGAAGATGAGCACGTCCATCGCTACATGGCTGCTATGGACGACGTCAGGTTCTCCACTACTTGGCGGGTTCTTTGGGCAGATGACCGGAGATATGATCCTGTGATGGTTCCTTCTCTTTGGGTGTGCACCGCCCGCGCCCCAGGAACTGCGAGTGGCGTCCTAGATTCTTCTGTAGTACTCGATCTTTATTAGGTACCTAGCCAGTGATGTATTCGATATATAATATTCGAGACGATGTATTCGAGATTATATATATTAAGACGATGATGTATTCGAGATTATATATTCGAGATGATGTATTCGAGATTTAGTTTTTCCTTATTGATTAATTGCATCCATGCATTGCAATTTGAATACTAAATTGTTTTATATTTGTTCTGTATTAATTAGTAAAGTAAAAGCTATGGCGAACAATACCGGCAGAGAGAGAGAGAAGAGGAATTGTTCGACATCATACGCAGCCCTCACAGGCTAGATGATCTGAATGAAGATGACGGCTCCCAATATCTGAACAATACCGGAGAGGGTGATGAAAAGATATTCGATCTCGACGACCGAGCTAATGAAGTCATGAACTATGATTATGATGACACAGACAATGTTTGTGATGACACAGAACCTGCTGATCTTCAAATAACAAAGACTACCGGCGAGGTATATTTATATAAGCATGCATCATGGTGATCATCACATGTTTTTTTATTGAAGATATATTAACGAATCGATCTTTCTTCTTTCAGCCCTCTGGATCGAGCAAATCTGCTTCTACAGACAGCAAGACAAAGCGAGGCCCGGGCAGATTGTTGAAGGATGGTGTAAAGTACCACATCGAATCCACCAAACTTAGTGGCGAACCCCTCACGCCTAAGAATGTTGCGGACAAGAGGACTCATCAGTGCGGAGTTCTTGTGAAGGACAAACTCCCAATCTCCATTCAAGAATGGAAAGAGCCAAAGACTAAACGTCCAGGTGTTACTTGGGTCGACAACAGAGCCAAAAAAGACCTGGTGAAATCTCTGATGGAACATTTCACCCTACCAGATCATTTCACTAAAGCAGTTGTGGAGAAAGTCAAGGCCGCTGCTCTTAAGAAGATGGCAATTGCATTCAACACCCACAAGAAAACTCTATGGGCCAACTACCTCGCTAATGAAAGGAAGACTCCAGATTTCAAGGGAACACTGGAGAAGCAAAGAGAACACTGGGACAATTTCGTGACCTTCAAGGATTCAGAATTATCTAAGGAACGGTCGATGAAAAACAAGGCAAATGCCGCAAGAAAGACGCAGTTCCAAAGGGTGGGTCCAGGTGGCTACGTGGTGGGATTGCCTAAGTGGGATAAGTATGAGCAAGAGATGGAGGATGCAGGGGTCACTCCGGTTACTAGGAACTGGCCCCCTAGGTGCAGAACTTGGTTCTATGCGCATGGGGGGCGTTAGACCCGAAGACAGGCGAAGTTTCGCGGAAGGCAAATCTAAAAGGAGCCGAACAAAAGATAATTGACGCAATAGAAGAAGCTCGAAGGGGGGTGTTCACGCCCAATAGAGAGAACGACGAGCTTACGCGCGCCCTGGGAAATCCTGAACACCCGGGAAGAACACGAGGCAAGGGCGTTATTCCCTGGTATGAGGGCTTTTCAGAATGGAACGAGGACTACAGGACCCGTGCAAGAAGGAAGATGGAGGAGGAGAAGAATAGGAAGCTGGAGGAGGAGCAGAGGAAGCAGGACGCAGAACGCCTTCAAGGCCTAGAAGCAAGGCACGCGGACCTGGCACTCAAATTCCAGCAGCAGCAGCAGATCGACTCACTTAGCCAGGAAAGGGGGTCTCAGCAGCGGCAGCAGCAAGCGGATGATCGTCCATCATTGGATAGCACCGTCCCATCCATGCCGAGAAGCAGCGTTGGTTCTGCCCCGGGCGACACACTACTGGATACATACCCTGTGGATGACATCATAGAGAACACTAGCTGTGAGCTACACTCCAAAATGAAGAACATATCCATGAAGGTGGCGGACGGCATTGCTTTTCCAGTTACCCCTGAAGCAACCTACCATTGCATCCCGATTCCAGAGGGCTATGCTTGTGTCATGGTTGATGAAGTGGTGGACCCATATTCGGGGCTAACGCTTGACATTCCTGGAGGTGAAGACAAGCGCACACTGGGAGAGGCCATACATCGTATCATCCTATGGAGAAAGGATTGCATCATCTTTCGAAGTCCACCGACACCGCGTCGTATGCCGACTCCTCCTCGAAGTCCGCCACTGAGTCAGCAGACTCCCGCTCCTCCAAGTCCACGAACGTGTGAGACGACTCCTCCTCGAAGTCCGCCACCTCCTCCAAGTCCCCGAACGCGTGACCTGACTCCTCCGGTTTCAAGTCCGGCACAGCGTCATGCCACTTCTCCGGTTTCAAGTCTGGCACCGTGTCAGGCCACACCTCCTGCTTCAGGTCCGGCACATCGTCAGGGCACTTCTCCTGGTCCAACTCCACGTCAGCCGTCTCCACCGTCTCAGCAATTGCAGAAGAGACATGTTGCAGCTTTGGTGCGTAGCAGTACGAGTCGAGTTAGTTCAGGAAGTACAGGCGGAGACAAGCGATATAAATATGGTCCAAGCCTCGCTCCTCTTCCTTAGAGGCCTTACGACATGACTAAGGAGCAAAACACAGCCATAGTGCAAGCCCAAGTGGACACCCATTTTGGACTGAAGTCGGCACTGCCGCCAAAGGAGAAAGTGCCTGAGAAAGTAATTGACCACTTCATTCGTATGGCTAGAGAACCAGCTCCCAAGCCTGTTGACTCGGACTATGAGCGCCAAATCAGGAAACTACATCGAGAACGGCTAAAGAAGGAAGCGAGCTCGAGCTCGAGCCAACAAGCAGCTGGCAAAAAATGCGGGAAAACCGTTCCCCAGTTGGGAGAACAGGCGGCGCAAGCGACCCCCCCGCTTGTTGTGCCAACAACACATGAGAGGAGTAGTACGCGCGTCAAATATTATTGAGGGCAACCCGTTAGCATTCCCCAGCATGGCGATGTGGTAATAACGGAGGATCATATAATGCAGGCTCAAATGCTCAATATCTCTATTGGACAACTCCTCGAAATCGAGCCCATGCCTACGCTTAGAGAATCGGAAATAGCATGGAAATATGTCCGGGGCCAACATTTGGTCCATCCAGACAAGGTCAAGGACCTCCCAACGAGAATGTATCAATTGCATCAATGGTACATGAACATTACCAAGATTTCCAATCGAGAGTCCCTCATGGTGAATGTCAAGCATGAGCATTATTACCATGAGAAAGCTCTGGCCATTGAGTATCCAGAACTATTTCAGTTATACAATCAAGACGCACTCGACAAGTCTATCGTCAGTTGCTATTGTCTGTAAGTGATTTCTTTCTGTAATTTAAGTCTCAAGCTAGTTATGTAGTGATAATTTTGAGCAATCATTACATGTAATTATCCTCACTATATTCTTTTTCTATGGTATTATATGCAGGATGAAGATGTATGAAATGAAAAAAGCTGGACGCTATGACATTGGGTTCATTGACTCAAATACCATTAATGAGGACATATGGCAGATTGAATGTTGTCAAGATGTTGTAAAGGAAAGCATGCTAGAGTTCTTGAAGCGCCTCAATAGCAATGAAGATATACTACTTCCTTACAACTTCCCGTGAGTCACACTGTCTTGTACTACAAATTCTATTTTTTTTGCTTACTAGCTAGCTAGATGTTAATAATTAAGTGTATACGGTTTACGGTAGTTGATTAATTGTATGCACATGCCCGCTTAATTAAAACATGCAAACATGTGCGTATGCAGTTGGCACTGGTCTTGTTAGACATTAAAATTGAGAAAGGAAAAGTTGAATTACTGGACTCACTAACTAAAGAAGATAAAGACTACACCATCATGAAGGGGATAGTCAACAGGTAATTTCAATCATTATTAACTATATCTCGGCCTATTAATTATTAGTTCGTCATTTCCTCATATGAACTATTTAATAACCTCTTTATTAATTTTCTTTGCCAGCGGGCAGGGCATGGGCAAAGTTCATCAAGGTGACTTCAGGCAAGTGGGCAAAAAAGTTGTTTTCGTATCGACCCAAGGTAAGTAATTAAGTAGTACTAGCTAGCTACCATCTCTTTAATTCTTGTTTCAATATCATTAATTAATTATCATGCCTGATTAATCATTATCTGATTCAATTCCATTCTCGTAAAGGCCCTGAAGCAGGCGCCGGGGAATAATCTGTGTGCATTCTACGTTTGCGAGAACATCCGCATGATGACATGCGAAAGGAGCAGATCTGATAGACAGAACTGGGTACGTTTGTCAGAACACTATTCATACTATTATCGATATCTAGCCACACAACTAACACACATGCATATTGATCTCCTTCTTAATAGTTCAGATCGGTGCGGGATAAGCTCCTACCATCGGATCGCATACTAGCACTTCAAGAGAGAAATAGCCGGATTTTTGCTCGACCAGATCATAGATCCCAAAGGGGAATACTATTACCCGCTACCGCCCCATGAACCACTTGTCATCGTGCTCCGGAGGCACCAAAGGCAACATATGTAGGAGAAATTGTATATATATATATATACATG
>NC_057810.1:155806910-155861910 GCF_018294505.1 Triticum aestivum
AGTCCCCACTCTTTAGTGCCGGTTGGTAAACCGGCACTAAAGGCCGTTACGAACCGGCACTAAAGGCCGGTTCTGCACTAGTAACGCTGGCAACCCATCAAGGAAAAAGATACCACTTGTCGACAAGATCAACGTGCCCGCTTTGTGGCATTGAGGAGGAGGATTCTTTTCATGCATGCACATAGGCAAGAACCTTGTGGGTCAATATGCGAAGAAGATGGCCAATTCCAGGAGATGACCTACTCATTATGGATGGGAAGGAATGGTAATTTACTTTGCTCTCTAAGTGTTCTGCTGACGTTCATGACGAATTTGGCAAATTCACAATGACTTGTCACATGGGAAGGATGCGCCCCCAGCGCCAGCTACCGTCGATTACTTGGACAGCTACTACAAATCAATTAAACTCGCTGGGTGTTTTCCACGGAAGAAATTCTAAAAGGAAAGATGGACTCTTCAGACAATGGTGCTGCAACCCAGGTGTGCAAGGTTCCTGCAATTCCTTGGTCGGCCCCAACGGCGGGTCAGCTAACCCTTTCGGTCGACGACTCCTTTTGCCTAGATGATGCATGGCTCGGCTTCTGCTGGTATGGTCATCAGGAACGACAAAGGGGATACTCTATTAGCAGCCTACCGGTTTATCTTCCACTGCAATGATCCACTGGAGGCAGAATTACATGCGATGATGCAAGATATGGCTCTATCGATACAACACTTTGATCTTCCGATGGTGGTGCAATCAGATTCGCTTGAAGCTGTGTCCAATTTAACGAATGATGCACTCACCCGCTCGGCGTATGGCTAGATAGTCTTGAAGATCAAGGCCTTACTAGGTACTACAGAGTTTATTTCTTAAAAAATTAGTCGCTTGCAAAATAGAGTTACGGATCGGTTGGCAAAGTATAGCCGATCTAAGCGTGCCACGGCTGTGTGGCTTGGCTCGATCCCACCGTGTATTGAGGACTTGTAGCATCTCGACCGTAACTCTATATCTATGCAATAAAACTCCCTTTACCACCGCAAAAACAAACTGTGTGGCTGCGATTTGGGCCTGCGGATGTTCCTATGTTGTGTAAGAACGACCTTGTAATTCCTTGAGCAATGAAATCCCTTTTCACCCCCCACACAAAAAAACCCGGCTGAACCGGTAGCCAATGCAAAGTGGTACTCCCTCTGTCCGGAAATACTTGTCGGAGAAATAAATAAAAATGGATGTATGTAGAATTAAAATACGTCTAGTTACATTCATTTCTCTCCAATTCTTCGACAAGTATTTCCGGATGTAGGGAGTAGTTATTTGCGACGGATTAGCACAAAAGTGGTAGTAGCTTCTTGTTGAAATGTATGCCACAAAAGTGGTGGTTTTAATGCTATTTACTATAATATGGTGAGAAACAAAACAACAAAGTTGAGTAGTTGTATCAGCAAAGATAGAAAAGGTGGCGATGATCAAAATACAAATGGTTAAGCAGCTCCACTAGATACTTTGCGCTATGTAGTTTGGTTTCCACGAGCACAGCATGTCAAATATTTTATTTCGCAATGATGACCTGATGAGCATCTGCAACAAATATTTTGATGTCTCGGTTACCAGCTAATTGTATGTTCTCTCTTCTTAAATAACTGGGTGACATGGCATTCACTACACCACCGAAACTTTCTACAGCACAGTAGGTGGAGTGGCTGATCTGACACTGAGATTGCGCACAAATAAAGGAAGAACGATGCCATTCGGTTCTTGACAAGATCAAATAATTCAATCACCTCCTCCACCACTCTACGTCTCGATCGAATATCGACATGGTCTGCGACGACATCAAGATCAAGCCATTGCAACGGCAGAAGGTATGCGTGATCGGAGCCGGGATGGCGGGGCTGGCGTCGGCCCGGGAGCTGCGGCGGGAGGGCCACGACGTGACGGTGCTGGAGCAGAGCGGCGACGTGGGCGGGCAGTGGGTGTACGACCCGAGGACCGACGGCGCCGACCCGCTCGGCGCCGCGGCGCCGGTGAAGGTGCACGGCAGCATGTACGCGTCCCTCCGCCTGATCAGCGCCCGGGAGAACATGGGGTTCACCGACTTCCAGTTCGCGCCCAAGGACGGGCGCGACGGCCGCCGCTTCCCGGGCCACCGCGAGGTGTACCTCTACCTCAAGGACTTCTGCGCCGCGTTCGGGCTCATGGAGTCCGTCAGGCTCAACACCAGCGTCGTGCGTGTCGCCCCGGCGCCGGGCCCGGCGCGGCAGTGGACGGTGAGGTCCGTCGATCTCGGCAAGTCCGAGGAAGTGGTGGAGGAGGTGTTCGACGCCGTGGTGGTGGCCAACGGCCACTACTCGCAGCCGAGACTGCCGAGCATCCAAGGCATGGAGGCGTGGAGGGGGAGGCAGATGCACAGCCACTCGTACAGGGTGCCGGAGCCGTTCCGCGGTGAGGTGGTGGTGGTGGTCGGGTGCGGCGAGAGCGGCAAGGACATCACCATGGAGGTCCGCAGGGTGGCGAAGGAGGTGCACCTCGCCGCCAAGTCCATGGAGGAGGTGACCCAGGGGCTGGCCAAGGCGTGCTTGCCAAGCACGCCGCCAGCCTGCACCTACAACTGCACGTATGTTTTATTCCGTGCTCCAGTCATGTCGATCTCCACATGCATGCATACATGCATGCAAAACGAAATGATTGATCCGTCCGGCAACGTTAATCAGGTGGAGCGGCTGTGCGAGGACGGGAGGGTGGTGTTCGGCGACGGCTCCAGTATCCTCGCCGACACGATCATCTACTGCACAGGGTTCAGTTACTCTTTCCCGTTCCTGGATACGGAGGGAGCGGTCACCGTCGACGACAACCGCGTGGGCCCGCTGTTCGAGCACGTTTTTCCGCCGTCGCTGGCGCCGTCCCTCTCCTTCATCGGTATACCCATAAAGGTACTTACAGTCGAGAGCGAGTTAGCCACGTTGCATTACATCCTGAGGTCGGGATCGATCATGAGACCTTGTCCTTTCCAGCACGTACCAAAACAATCGATGCATTTTGTTGCAGGTATTTGCGCCTTGGTTCTTTGAGGCTCAGGCGAAATGGGTGGCGCAGGTGCTGTCCGGCAAGAGGACGCTGCCGCCGGAGGAGGAGATGATGCGGTCCGTGGAGGAGTATTACGGCGCCAGGGAGATCGCCGGCGTGCCCAAGAAGTACACCCACGACGTCAGCTTGTTTGACACCACGGTACTGATCGACGACTATATATAACGTGCACGTTCCCGCAAAAAAAAAAACGTGCATGACCATATTGGACGCTCGTACGTTGCTACTAGGGACGGGTAGAGTAGCTAATCAATACATTTACACCGACATTGTTTGTTGCCTTGTGATCTGCAGTACATCGACGAGTTCGGGGGCAAGTACTGCGACTTCCCTGGCGTGGAGAAATGGCGTTACGAGCTTCTGGTGTCGTCCTTCGTCACCATGTTGGACAACCTCGAGACCTTCCTCGATGAGTACAAAGACAGCGACTCCATCCGCAAGAGTGTGGAGGAGTGGCGCTTGTCTGCACAACAGGCCCAAGCTGCTACTCGTGCTGCTACGAAAAAACAATCACTTGGTCTTCTCGAACAAGCACAGTGATCGATCATGAACCAGACGGGCTTTCCATTCCATGACATGTCGTGTTCCGCGCTTGCTTCCACGGTCGTCATCGATATATCTTTTTCGTTTTCATAAACGATACCGTGTCACAGACCGCTTATATAAGTGCATTTTGTAGTAAATTAAGTTGTATGTGCATCCCACGTTTACGAAAGAACAGTTCCACAACTGTTCAACACTTGGCTTTGTGATGAGACTTAAAAAAAAGGAATTGTTAGCTGGGACGATTTCGTTCGATACTTTTTTTTAGAAGAGAGTTCGTTCGATACCTGACACACCCCAGCACGAAGACCAGCGTGTTTGGCAATATTTGAGAAGGGGAATGGGAGTTTAGAGGAGGGAGTTGTGTTGAGATTAGACATGGATGAGTCGTTTAATTGCCAATCCTCTGTTTGATGCATGATAGGAATTATGTGTGAATCGACATGGAGACTAGACAAGGAAAGTTAGGATGAAGGGTTAAGATTGACTCACCAAAACAACTCCTACCCCCTCCCAAAACGGTGGGAGTTGGAGTCTCAAGTCCCATGCTTATTCCCTTGTGAATTCCCAATGCCTCCAACCAAATAATAGATTTGAAGTCTCGTGCCCTTTCAATTCCCATTCCCTGACTCTAATTACCCTCAACCAAACATGTTGTCAGGCCCTTTTAGCTAGTCCTTCTGATCCAACAACAAATTTCCCACAAAAAATAAACAAAATGTTAAAATTGTGCAAAAACAAATTATATATACAAAAAATGGAAAAAATATTGTATGACATATGTAGTGAGTATGACCATGTAATGTGCAAAATTAATGGCCATGCTATATGCAAAACATTTGTCGACGTCTATTACATTACCAAAAGAAACATACAAATTAATATTTTCATGCAAAATGTAGAGAGATAAAACTTGTACAAAAAATGCCATGATGTAGATCGAAGCCAAAAAAAACAAGGACCGGCTATATAAGTCGCCTGAAAATTTATTTTGGGTAAGTCGATAGTTTGGGCCATTAGAATAAAGATCCAACTACCAACCTTTTTTCTTCTACCTCCAGCTTTATTCCTCCTCCAACTGCCCCTCTCCCACAAAATTGACTTGTCTAAATTGTAAATTCAGTCAACTTGCATATAGCTGTTGTAGCCAAAAAACACACACACAAAAATGGTGTGAGTTTGCCAAGATAGAGGGGTTAATTGTTTGAACATAATTTTGCATTTAGTAAATGACATGCATGAATTTTCTTTAAATTGCCATGGTATACAAACGTAATTTACCATGATTTGTTCAAATAAAAAACTTGCCATTTTGGAAAAATCCAACACAGAAATTTGTAAAATTCCTTGACATATTGATAAAATTTTTAGCATGATCCATAAGAAAAAAAATCCTTGGTCCAAACAGTAACTTTGCCATGGTCCAAATAATTAATTTTTCATGCTTGATACGTCTCCAACGTATCTATAAATTTTGATTGTTTCATGCTATTATATTACCCCGTTTTGGATGTTTATGGGCTTTATTTTACACATTTATATCATTTTTGGGACTAACCTACTAACCGAAGGCCCAGCCCATGTTGTTGTTTTATTGTCTGTTTCAGTATTTCGAAGAAAAGGAATATCAAACAGAGTCCAAACGGAATGAAACCTTCGACATTGTGATTTTTTGTAAGAATATCATCCTGGAGGCTTGGAGATCAAGTCCGAAGACCCTCGAGGAGCCCAGAAGATAGCCCCCCCCCTACAGGGCGCGGCCCCCTAGCTCGTGGACCCCTCGAGCATCCCCCGACCGACTTCTTTCGCCTGTATAACCCTACATACCCTAAAACCATCAGAAATCAAGGTAGATCGGGAGTTCCGCCGCCGCAAGCCTCTGTAGCCACCAAAAACCACTCGGGAGCCCCCTCCGGCACCCTGCCGGAGGGGGAATCCATCACCGGTGGCCATCTTCATCATCCCGCCGCTCTCCATGATGAGGAGGGAGTAGTTCACCCTCGGGGCTGAGGGTATGTACCAGTAGCTATGTGTTTGATCTCTCTCTCTCTCTCTCTCTCTCTCTCTCTCTCTCTCTCTCTCTCTCTCTCGTGTTCTCTCTCGTGTTCCCTCTATGGCATGATCTTGATGTATCCCGAGCTTTGCTATTGTAGTTGGATCTTATGATGTTTCTCCCCCTCTACTCTTTTGTGATGAATTGAGTTTCCCCTTTGAAGTTATCTTATCGGATTGAGTCTTAGCTTTGAGAACACTTGATGTATGTCTTGTCGTGTTTATCTGTGGTGACAATGGGATATCACGTGCCTCTTGATGTATGTTTTGGTGACCAACTTGCGGGTTCGGCCCATGAACCTATGCATAGGGGTTGGCACATGTTTTCTTGACCCTCTGGTAGAAACTTTGGGGCACTCTTTGAAGTACTTTGTGTTGGTTGGATGAATCTGAGATTGCGTGACACATATCGTATAATCATGCCCACGGATACTTGAGGTGGCAATGGAGTATCTAGGTGACATTAGGGTTTTGGTTGATTTGTGTCTTAAGGTGTTATTCTAGTACGGACTCTTTAATAGATCGTTCCGAAAGAATAACTTTGAGGTGGTTTCGTACCCTACCATAATCTCTACGTTTGCTCTCCGATATTAGTGGCTTTGGAGTGACTCTTTGTTGCATGTTGAGGGCTTGTTATATGATCTATCCATGTTATTATTGTTGAGAGAACTTGCACTAGTGAAAGTATGAACCATAGGCCTTGTCTCCTATGATTGCAATACCGTTTACGCTCACTTTTATCATTAGTTACCTTGCTGTTTTTATATTTTCAGATTACAAAAACCTATATCTACTATCCATATTACACTTGTATCACCATCTCTTCGCCGAACTAGTGCGCCTATACAATTTACCATTGTATTGGGTGTGTTGGGGACACAAGAGACTCTTTGTTTTGCAGGGTTGTTTGAGAGAGACCATCTTAATCCTACGCCTCCCACGGATTGATAAACCTTAGGTCATCCACTTGAGGGAAATTTGCTAGTGTCCTACAAACCTGTGCACTTGCAGGCCCAACAACGTCTACAAGAAGAAGGTTGTGTGGTAGACATCAAGCTCTTTTCTGGCGCTGTTGCCGGGGAGGTGGGTGCTTGAAGGTATATCTTTAGATCTTGCAATCGAATCTTTTTGTTTCTTGTTTTATCACTAGTTTAGTTTATAAAAGAAAACTACAAAAAAATGGAGTTAAGTTTGTCTCATACGCTTCGTCTTTTTAATATCTTTCGTGAGTTTGATGGAAAGGAAAATTGTACTCAAGTGCTAGAAGAAGAGTGCATTAAAATGCACTGAATCTTTGAATGATGAGCATGATTACAATGTTGTTAGTATAAACTCGTTGAATATCCATAGTACTAATGATGATTGCTCTAGTCATGATGAAAATATATCTTATGAGCATGTCAACTTTTGTGGAGTGCATGTTTGCATGAACACACCAAATAGAGAAGATATATATTGCAAGAGGCATAAGTATTTAGAAACTAAGAAGTTGCAAGAAAGGCTGGATAAGAGTGCGGAGAATTTAAGATATCTTTCCCGTTGTGAATTTTGCAATAAACAAGATCATTTACATCTCCAATGCAAATTGTTTCATGATCGGATCGTGTCCAAAAATTGTGATGATTTGATTTCCCTTTCTCATTACAATGAACTTAGATTGCTTTTGGGTTGTGAAGAGTTGAAACGTTTAACTAAGCCTATTCCAGAATTTAATCTTGTGCACTTTCTTGATATTGATCTAGAAAAGATTTATATGTTTTGTGCGGAGAATTGCATTGAAAATCCTTATATTGCCAATTACCTAAAGAAAATAATGCAAATAGAAGATGATGAGAATACTAATGAAAGGGAAGAGACTTCCCAATATCCTCCTATTATTTCTTATGATGAATCAGGTAACAAGGAGGAGCTTTCTATTCAACCAATCTCGTCAATAAGGAGCCCAAAAAGGAAGGTTGAACCCACACATAATGTGAAGAACAAAAAGAAAAGAAGGACCTATAAAGGTAGAAAGGTATCCGTCCCAAATGATGTTGCTCCTACTACTCATTGTGATGATGATAATTGCTATACTATTGGTGCTATCAATATTTTTAATGATGAGAGTGATTATGCTTATGATATGAAAGGGCCCAAGCTTGGGGAAGCTATGTTTGATGAGGATGAAATAGTTGAGAATATATTTACTGAAATTAATGTTTGTCCCAAGCTTGGGGATGCTATGTTTAATGAAGATGATATTTTTAGCATCCCAAGTTTTGATATGCAAAGTTGTTATGATGATAGCATGCCTCCTACTTATGATGATTATATTGATAAAGTGGGTTCGGAAGAGTGTCAACTTTAGGAAGTAGTGATCCCACTATTTTGGAGGATGTTGAATTTTATTATGATGAATATGAAAGTGGATTTGGAAGAGTGTCAACTTTATTTAGTGATTCCACTATCTTGGGAGAGGTTTTAATCGATTATGATGAGAACGAAGTTGCTACTTATGATGATTATTGTGATGAAACTTATGCTATAAAAAGTAGTGATGATTATATTTACAAACCTTGTCATGATTATGATTACTCTTTTTCTGAACATTACTCTTTTAATGTGGAAACAATTTATAGTGTTCAAGTCTATTATGATACTCCCACTATTCCGAATGAGAAGAATTTTGCTTATGTGGAGAATAGTAAATTTTCTATGCTTGTAGATCATGAAAAGAATGCTTTAGGTGCTGGTTATATTGTTGAATCCATTCATGATGCTACTGAAAATTATTATTAGGGAGGAACTTATGCTTGTAGGAATTGCAATAATGTCAAGTCTCCTCTCTATGTGTTGAAAATCTCGAAGCTATGCTTGTTTTACCTTCCTATGCTAGTTGATTATTGTTCCCATAAGTTGTTTGCTCAAAAAATCCCTATACATAGGAAGTGGGTTATACTTAAATGTGCTAGTCATATGCTTCATGATGCTCCCGTTATGTTTCAATTCTTATCTTTTATGTGAGCATCATTGTCACCATCATGCCTAGCTAGAAAGGCATTAAAGAAAAGTTGGGAGACAACCCAATATTTATCCTTACTGTTTTTGTGTGTCCACATGATTATGCTACTGTATTAATAATGTTTTATAGGTTTTGTTTCAATAAAGTGCCAAGTAAGACCTTTAGGATAGCTCACGGTGATAGTTGTGTTGATCCTGCTGAAAATCAAAAACTTTTGCACC
Organism: Triticum aestivum; assembly: GCF_018294505.1. Taxonomy (NCBI): domain Eukaryota; kingdom Viridiplantae; phylum Streptophyta; class Magnoliopsida; order Poales; family Poaceae; genus Triticum; species Triticum aestivum. The sequence continues at coordinate 155,815,795 of NC_057810.1, forward strand.
CAGTAAATTAGTTTTTTTAATTCATATAAACGTGCTTATGATCTGATTCTTTTTGCTATGGATTGGTACACAAATTTCTTAGGTCTTCCTAATTTGGTAGGATGTTTGAAGTTCCAGAAGTATACGTTTGATACAGATTACTACAGACTGTTCTGTTTTTGACAGATTCTGTTTTCTATGTGTTGTTTGCTTATTTTGATGAATCTATGAGTAGTATCGGAGGGTATGAACCATAGATAAGTTGGATTACAGTGGATATTACACCAATATGAATTTAGAATGAGTGCATTATAGTATCTAAGTGGTGGTTTTACTTTCTTATACTAACGGAGCTCACAAGTTCTTGTTGAGTTTGGTGTGGATGAAGCTTTTGATAAAAGGAGAAACCATGATATGAGAGGAATTAAGGAGACACAAAAATTCAAGCTTGGGGATGCCTAAGGCACCCCAAGATAATATTTCAAGAAGTCTCAAGAATCTAAGCTTGGGGATGCCCCGGTAGGCATCCCACCTTTCTTCTTCAACAACTATCAGTTAGTATCGGTTGAGCCTAAGTGTTTGCTTCTTCACATGAGTTGTGCTATCCTACCAATGTCATTTTATTTTGTTTTGATTGATGTTTGAATACAATAACAAGATCTGAAATTCCTTAATGTTAGAGATTCTTCACATAGTTGCACAATTATTCGACTATTCATTAATCTTCACTTATATCTTTCGGAGTAGTTTGTCATTTGCTCTAATGCATCACTTATATCTTTTAGAGCACGGCGGTGGTTATATTTTGTAGAAATTGCTAGTCTCTCATGCTTCACTTATATTATTTTGAGAGTCTTTTAATACAACATGGTATTTGCTATGGTTACAAAGTTGGTCCTAGAAAGATGAGCATCCAAGTTGGGTATAATAAAAACTATCATAGAAATTGAATTGGATGCTATGATCAATTTGATGCTTGATAGTTGTTTTGAGATATGGAGAAAGTGATATTAAAGTCATGCTAGTTGGGTGATTATGAATTAGAAAAATACTTGTGTTAAGGGTTGTGATTCCCGTAGCATGCACGTATGGTGAACCGCTTTGTGATGAAGTTGGAGCACAATTTTATTTATTGGTTGTCTTCCTTATGAGTGGCGGTCGGGGACGAGCGGTGGTCTTTTCCTACCAATCTATCCCCCTAGGAGCATGCGCGTAGTGCTTTGGTTTTTGATGACTTCTAGATTTTTGCAACAAGTACATGAGTTCTTTTGTTTAATGTCGAGTCCATGGATTATGCGCACCTCACCATTCCACTATTGCTAGCCTCTCTTGTGCTGTAAAACTTTCGCCGGTACCATACACCCACCATACTCCTTCCTCAAAATAGCCGTCATACCTACCTATTATGGCATTTCCATAGCCATTCCGAGATATATTGCCATGCAACTTTCCACCGTTCCGTTCATATGACACGCATTACTTTTGTCATATTGCTCTTTGCATGATCATGTAGTTGACATTGTATTTGTGGCAAGGCCACCTTCATAATTTTCATACATGTCGCTCTTCATTCATTGCATATCCTGGTACACCGCAGGAGGCATTCATATAGAGTCATATCTTGTTCTAGCTTTGAGTTGTAAATCCATAAAAGTGTGATCACTACAAGAAATATGTCAACTTGCGACCATCACTATTGGTCACCGAAAGGTCATTGTTTTTCATTTGCGACCTTTTTGTGACCAAAAACAGAAGGTCAAAACCTGGCGGTTGTAAACTAAAATTAACGACCTTCTCTGTGAGAAGGTCATGGAATTCCATGACCAAAACAAAAGGCCATTGATTCTATGACCTTCTGTTTTGGTCGCTACCTCTCTGCCCAGGCCACGTCGGATCCCACATGGCAATCTAACGTGGCGAAATTGCGACCAATTGAAAAGGTCATTGATAAAATTCAGCCCGGTCCGATTAGGCGTCTATATGGGCCGAGCCCAACAATTCAGCCCATTTAATGTATTTTTTCTTGTTAATTTTCGCTACCTACATGGGCCTGGCCCATTTCATTTTCAAGGACGTTGCCTTCTATAATTCATTTATTTTTTGGCCCTCGGCCCTTTTACAATCCAATCTATTTCGGGCCTCCACAACATACATTTAGAAACTTGACATCTCAGCATGTACAAATGTATCCAAACCATTTTATTTCTTTCAACACAAAAGGATTCATTACACAGCCACGATAATAGATAGTAGGTACATTCGACAGAGACTGAATTAACATATAAATGAAGCAACAAAGGGCAGTCCGAGAAAAGGAACTACATGGGACTACAACAACATGGGACTAGAGCTACCATTTCTATTTCTACCAGCATTTGTAGACGCTTGCAAGAGAGGGAGAGAGATCATCCATCATCAATCAGTGACAGTAGCGATGTTCGAGAGACCCCCTCCCCCTGTTGCCGCTGCTTCGGGTGCCTGCTACTGCTTGTTGTGCCGCATCACTAGTCGCACTGCACACAAGAATTTTAGCTTTACATATGGTTTACAAGAACAGGACCCTGATACATGAGATTGACATTCACAAGTTATTTTCATTTTTATTAAGAACTGTGTCACGCCATACATTACTAGTTATGTATTGACATACCTATCTAAAAGAACATACATATGAATTTTATTTCTGAATACCAATACAGAAGTACTAAAAAAACAAGACTAAAAATCAGTAGAAGGTAACAAGAGCTCATTACACAAGTTTTGCTAGCAACTAGGGGACCCTGGTTCCTATACTGACCACATTTGGGCATATCCTACCCTACCAGTGGCTAAATAATGCAACTTTATGGCTGTCAAGTAGGCCTACAGATCGATGATCGAGCAGACTCAAACATTACAAACACAACAGCTGATGCACGCCATGGAGCATGATCTGAATGTTGTTCCTCGTTTATTAAACTTAAGGACAAGAAAGCACTCAGGTTGCATCTTTCGCAAACACGACAACATGCATGAGCCAAATTAACAAACAAGAGGTGCAGATCTGGAACCAGTCGTCATCATCAAATGAAGCGTTTCATCACCGTGCACTGATTGAAGGGCACATGCTAACCTATACCAATGTTGATGACCCCCACAAACAGACCACCATGGCTCAACACACCGAACGGCCATAGTCTTACCTTTGTTTTAGCCATGGACGCTAGCTATTCAGCAGAGCAGAGCGGAGCAGCGGAGGAGGACTGCCGCAGCAAGAAGAGGAGGTTCCTTGACTTGACGACCACCAGATGTACATCATGCCTGCCAGAGTAAATAGAAGGAGAATGAGTGAGACAATGCAGCGAGGAGAGACAGTGAAGATAGTTCTTGACCTTTGTTTTAGCCATGGACGCTAGCTGTTGAGCAGAGCAGAGCAGTGGGAGGAGGACTGCCGCAGCAAGAAGAGGAGGTTCCTTGACTTGACGACCACTAGATGTACATCATGCCTGCTAGAGTAAATAGAAGGAGAACGAGTGAGACAATGCAGCGAGGAGAGATAGTGAAGATAGTTCTTGACCTTTGTTTTAGCCATGGACGCTAGCTGTTGAGCAGAGCAGCGGGAGGAGGACTGCCGCAGCAAGAAGGGGAGGTTCCTTGACTTGACGACCACCAGATGTACATCATGCCTGCCAGAGTAAATAGAAGGAGAACGAGTGAGACAATGCAGCGAAGAGAGACAGTGAAGATAGTTCTTGAAGGTCAGAAGATAATACACCAAATGTGCATGAAAGACAATACAGTAAACACCATCTTGTTTATAGCAAGGCAATATAGTAGCATGTCTCTAGCACATCATCTTGTTTAAAGAATGCATTCAGGCAAGAAATGGACAGTTGGTCTAATTTTCTCACACTTGGCATTTTCACAGTTAACACCATAATGTAAAACACCAAGCTGCTCCAGGCTGGCCAATTGATTGATACTACTAGATAAGCAAAGCAAACTACTACCAAAATAAGAACCAGACATGGCAAGCAAACCATTGGGTTGCTCTTATTGACGATAATCACAGCAGAAAATAAGCCCAGACGATTGGACAACATTGAATTCTGCACCAGAATCAAGTGGATTCTACAAAATTACATTGCTACAAAAGCACAATCACATGGCATAGATCACAACTGAAATGAATCACTACTTTTGATATGTCAGTTTACCAAAAGAAAAACACAAGTTCAGTTGTTACAACCAAAGAACTAACAGGGCTTTGGCAATCAGCAATTCCCATCTAGCCAGCAGCAATACCAATAGTCCTTAACCAGATTCAACAAGCAATAAGAAACAGAACCAGCTAGTAGATACAAGCAACGCACTCTAAAGAGGAATTGATTTTGATGTCAGTTTCTAGTTTACCAAAAGAAACTGACATATGTAGCATCAAGGAACAACTGCAGCTGCAGCATCGATTTGATTGTGAGGAAATTTGTGAAGGGGAATGGGTGAGACATTGTAGTGGGGAGAGAAATCTCAAGTACCTCAACTCAGCGGCGTTAGGAACGGACGATGACAGCATCCTGCGCTAGCGTCCCTTGTACGGCACCAGACACGGCTGCGTCACTGGCGGCAGACGGCTCTCCCGACGCGGGACCATCAAGAAGGAGGTGAGCAGGCCCGGTTCGATGGCACAGACGGGGGAGTGCGGTCAGAGACGGCGAAACCGGTGACGCGGCTGATCTGGATATGGATCAGCGGTGGGATACCTACATCAGGATTCAAGAATCAAGGTTTCATCAGTAAATCATAAGAAAGAAAATCTCAACTCAAGTTTCCTAAATCAACTAGACTTCCCTGTGTAGGTACTACCAAGTACCAACAACTTAAATGGCTAAGTACCACGCTTTAGTTCTACATCTCTACAGTTCTATATTTACCAACCCAATATGCCCAATTTCCCACAGACCGATTCACAGTTATTATAGCTTGCAGGTTAAGCCTCGGGAGTCAAAGGAAATACACATCAGAAATGCTAGGTACATGTTGGGTCAGCACTACAATATTTCAACTTATTTTGCACAAAACACCATAGGAGGTTTGTTGTACTCGATTAGGAAACAGTGACAATGGCGGGGTGAATAATTTCATTTGTGCATATACAAGGATGACATTGTGAGGTACTAGAACACAAAGCACTAGTTTACCAATCAGGCTATCGCTGCTCGAAATGAAGAGGCTTCGTTGCTAGAATTCACTGCCAAGGTACTAACAAAATAATAAATACCTAAGTGTCAAGCTACAGATCTACATTTCTACATGTTCTCAAGCAGAAAAAATGCTTTGTGTGTGCACTGCGTGCCTACTCCGGCCTCCTTACATTGCAGATCAGCTCCCCCTAGAAACCACCAGTCGCTAAGAGGTTGTCTTTCACCGTCATGGTGCTGATCTTCCCCTGGACAAGGGCCTACCTCCCTGCATATCCTGCACAGTGTGGTCGCACAATGGATCAGAGATTGACAAGGGCCTACCTCCCTGCATTTTGTGATGATTTCAGGGCAGAAGATTGCATCTAACTATACACCAAGAACACAACTGCTGGAAACCGTTAAGACATACATATTATGTGCACGCCACAAAATAGCAGATCTGTGAAGGGGGGTGTCTATTAGCAAATTTCGGTCTAAATACGACTTAGGCAGGCAAATGCTTAGTGTAACTAATGAACTGATGTTGTTTGTGTTTCTGAACTTTGCTAAATGAACTCTAGACGAATACACCAAAAAACTAATGAACTCTATCTCCACAGACTCCATCTCTAGACAAACAATACATTCTCATTCATGTTCACTAGAGAATAATCAGCATCATTATTGGCAGTTTGTGGCACCTTCAAGATTTATATATATATAAACAAAATTTTCAACGGTGGGCAATCAGTCAATCAGGCACCCAAACACAATAGTAGTATAATCGTCGCTAGCCCAGCTACTCAGATCGGATTGATGAGGCCAACTACTAATCATAATGTTTCCCCTGTCTGCTATGGATCCTTGCTGCTAATAACCCATCCAGCCTCCCTTGCAAGATGCCAAAAAGAATCGGATCGATCGGAAATAGCTACTGGCCAGCTGCCTACTGCTAGTGCTAGCCATCAGTGGGGATAGATCGGACTGAGTAATTACCTGTGATGGCGGCCACACACGGCTCGGTGAAGTGCCCACTGCAGATGACCACGACGTCAAACCTCCTCCTCTAGCTCGCTGCCAGCACAGGCGAGCCTCACCCTCCAGCCCGCGTCGTCGTCCCTGCTGTGCCAGACGCTCACCACGTCCGTCCCGAACCGGACCAGCCCGAGGGGGTCGAACTGCCGCGCGAACTCCTCGAGGTACCTTAGCACCGGGGAACTTGCGCGGGTCGGTGGAGGAGCGGTCCGCGACGACGACCACCACGTCCCGAAGATCTTGGACGCGATCTCCTCATTCTACGGTGGCAAGTTGGATCGGGGAGTGGGGAGAGGATCTGGGGTGGGGATGGTATGTGTGGCGGAGGTGGGTGGCGGCGAGGAAAGGGGTGGGTGGTGGAGGTGGGTGGCAGCGAGGGAGGGGTGGTTGGCGGCGGGGGGAGGGGAGGAGTCTGGATCGGGGAGCGCTAGGGTTTACCTGCGGGGGAGAGAGAGGACGGGACAAGGAGTGGTGTGCGGGGGAGAGAGGAGCTCCCGGTGGGTGGGTGAGAGGGTGAGAGGGTGTGGGCCGTTGGATCCGGGAGTATCCGACGGTCTCTAATGCTTGATCCGCGTGACATGCTCGTAGACCAATCAGAACGAAGTACAGGATTTGATGACGTTATGACCATCTAAATTGGTCGCATCGATTAACAATAGGTGGCTGCTATGAGTCAGTCAGATGATTTTGTCTAGAAATCATCCGCCTAGCTAGGCGCTCGATCTGCACATTGGTGATCGTTCGATCACATCAATATGTCACCACAGCACCGAGCATGAAAAACTTCAATGCAGCACCGATGACATCCCCACGAAGCTCCATTGCGGTTCTCAATGGCACGCCAAGAGCTCCAACGCAGCACCACGATGTCCGGTGAAGCTCCATTGCAGTGTCGGGGAGCTCCAACGCAGCACCACAACGCCCGTCGGTAAGTTCCCTTCTCTTTTTGTGACAACATTTAAGTACAGTTCCCTCGAATAACTAGAGATACTTCCATACTAGGTGAGATTTTCGTCGATTTACTAGGAAGCGGGTCAAATTTTAACTACAGTTGCCTCATAGTTTGTTCAAATGATCTCATATTGTGCACAAGGGTGCATATTGGAATGGCAAACAATGTTGCCTAAGAAAGTTTTCATTTTCTTTGGACGAAAAAAATCATTTTCCATTTTTTCGAGTGCCCAAAATGAGTTTTTTTGTGAAGTACCTACCATATATTTGTTGCAAAATTGTACCTAATCAATTTTCTAAAATACTAGGACATATTTAATGCACAATTGACGAAATGTTTGGGTGTAAAAAGTTTTGATCCACCTCTCATGAAAAAGACAAATTTCCACCGATTCAGCTGGAAGCGGGTCAAATTTGAACTGTAGCTACCTTGTAGTTTGCTCGTTATTTTTTCTAAAAATCATTTCTAGGTGCATAAGTATCTATTTAATCAAAGAGACAACAACAAAATTCCAGGATTCAATCACTAGCTAAGAACGGTCAAGCCCGCCGTTTTGACCATATTTTGAAACGGGCATAAAAAATTCAAAAAAAATCAAAAAATTGTAAAACCTTCGCATTGCGTCATTATATGTGACCAAGTTACCAGGAAAAATAATAAACTTGTAATACGGCAATTATTTTTAAAAGGTGTTCTCAGAAACGAGCTATCAAGTGTGAAGATTCATGGCTTTCAAAGCCAAATGATCAATCTTATGGCCACATTCATGACATAGTTTGTTGAAATGATCTCATATTATGCACACGGGTGCATATTGGAATAGCAAACAATGTTGCCTAAGGAAGTTTTCATTTTCTTTGGACGAAAAAATCATTTTCCATTTTTTCGAGTGCCCAAAATGAGTTTTTTTGTGAAGGACCTACCATATATTTGTTGCAAAATTGTACCTACTCAATTTTCTAAAATACTAGGACATATTTAATTCATAATTGACGAAATGGTTGGGTGTAAAAAGTTTTGATCCACCTCTCATAAAAAGACAAATTCCCGTCGATTCAGTTGGAAGCGGGTCAAATTTGAACTATAGCTGCCTCGTAGTTTGCTCTTTATTTTTTCCAAAAATCATTTCTATGCAAATAAGTATCTATTTAATCAAAGAAACACCCAAAAAATCCAAGATTCAACCACTAGCTAGGAACGGTCAAGCCCGCCATTTTGACCGCATTTTGAAACGGGCATAAAAAATTCAAAAAAAATCAAAAAATTGGAAAACCTTCGCATTGTGTCATTATATGTGACCAAGTTTCCAAGAAAAATAATAAACTTGTAATACGGTAATTATTTTTAAAAAGTGTTCTCAGAAATGAGCTATCATGTGTGAAGATTTATGGCTTTCAAGCCAAATGATCAATCTTATGGCCACATTCATGGCATAGTTTGTTCAAATGATCTCATATTGTGCACAAGGGTGCATCTTGGAATTCCAAGCAATGTTGCCTAAGGGAGTTTTCATTTTCTTTTCATGGAAAATACATTTTCCATTTCCCGAGTGCCCAAAATGAGTTTTTTTTGTGAAGGACCTACCATATATTTGTTGCAAAATTGGACCTAATCAATTTTATAAAATACTAGGCCATATTTAATGCACAATTGAAAAAATGGTTGGGTGTCAAAAGTTTTGATCCACCTCTGGTGAAAAAGACAAATTCCCGTTGATTCAGCTGGAAGCGGGTCAAATTTAAACTGCAGCTGCCTCATAGTTTGCTCTTTATGTTATCTAAAAATCATTTGTAGGAAAGTAAGTATCTATTTAATCATAAATACATGGTTTGATGGCGAGACATCGAGGTTTGGACGGTGGCCGAGGGCCCCAACTCTAGAGCGTATAAGCTCGCATGCCCGCCGCGTGGTCACCGCGTGACCATGGCGTTGCCATGTGTTCTGGGCGGCCTAGGCATGTCTAGTGGGTTTGGCACTCCCCAGGTAGGTGCTAGGAAGAAAATTATAACATAAGATTCTCATGAGGAGACCGAACTATGCTCAAACATGAATTAGCAGCCAAGTGTTTGATTAGTGGTACAGAAATGCACATGGCCAATGGGCGTGAGTTTTGGCTGAGGATGATCATATACTAAGAAGAATGTCTTCACAAATTTTTAGGGCAATTAAGAATATATAAATAACACTTCCCTCACAAAGTGTTGCTCTGAATAGAATAGGAAAATGAATGTTGTTGAGTTATTTTTGAACTTGGCAAGGAATTGTTTTGACATATTTGATGAAGATATGATCCAAACAATTTATGAGAATTTTTTGGGAATTTTTGGAATAACAGAAATATAGGTTGCTTCACAACCTAGGGCAAAAATTGACACATGGACATGACACATAGGCAAAACTGATGAGATGGCGCCTAGTCATCACAACCCACCACAATCTACAAGGCTATGACCATCTATATTGGTCGTTAACAACTAGAAATAAGGCAGCGGTCCAGCACTGTTTGCTTTATGACCATTTCGTGTAAGGAAATTACGACCTTTCTGACCAAAATGGTCGCAATGGTTTAGGGTTTGGAGCCCCCCGAACAGCTTTTGACCAATTGGTCTCAAATGGTCATAGATCTATGACCAATTCTTCCAGGGTCACTGACAGAAGGTCACTAGTTGACATATTTCTTGTAGTGGATGATCTTCATTATTAGAGCATTGTCCTAGTGAGAAAAGGATGATGAAGACTATGATTCCCCCACAAGTCGGGATGAGACTTCGGACTTTACAAAAAGAAAAAAAAAGAGAAAGGCCAAAAGAAAAAAAAGAAGGCCAAAGAAAAAGAAAAGAAAAAAAAGAGAAAAAAAATAAAATGAGAGAAAAAGAGAGAAGGGACAATGCTACTATCTCTTTTTCCACACTTGTGCTTCAAAATAGCACCATGATCTTTATGATAGAGAGTCCCATATGTTGTCACTTTCATATACTAGTGGGAATCTTTCATTATAGAACTTGGCTTGTATATTCCAATGATGGGCTTCCTCAAAAGTGCCCTAGGTCTTTGTGAGCAAGCGAGTTGGATGCACCCCACTTAGTTTCTTTTGTTGAGCTTTCATATATTTATAGCTCTAGTGCATCCGTTGCATGGCAATCCCTACTCAGTCACATTGATATCTATTAATGGGCATCTCCATAGCCCGTTGATACGCCTAGTTGATGTGAGACTATCTTCTCCCTTTTGTCTTCTCAAAAACCACCATTCTATTCCACATATAGTGCTATGTCCATGTCTCACGCTCATGTATTGCGTGAAAGTTGAAAAAGTTTGCGATTATTAAAGTATGAAACAATTGCTTGGCTTGTCATCGGGGTTGTGCATGATTAAATACTTTGTGTGATGAAGATAGAGCAACAGCCAGACTATATGATTTTGTAGGGATAACTTTCTTTAGCCATGTTATTTTGAGAAGACATGATTACTTTGATTAGTATGCTTGAAGTATTACTATTTCTTATGTCGATATGAACTTTTATTTTGTATCATTTGGATCTGAACATTCATGCCACAATAAAGAAAATTACATTGAGAATTATGCTAGGTAGCATTCCACATCAAAAATTCTGTTTTTTCATTTACCTACTCGAGGACGAGCAGGAATTAAGCTTGGGGATGCTGGATATGTCTCCAACGTATCTATAATTTTTGATTGTTCCATGCTATTATATTACCCCTTTTTGGATGTTTATGGGCTTTATTTTACACATTTATATCATTTTTGGGACTAACCTACTAACCGGAAGCCCAGCCCATATTGCTGTTTTATTGCCTATTTCAGTATTTCGAAGAAAAGGAATATCAAACGGAGTCCAAACGGAATGAAACCTTCGTCATCGTGATTTTTTGGAAGAATATCATCCTGGAGGCTTGAAGATCAAGTCAGAAGACCCTCGAGGAGCCCAGGAGATAGGGGCGCCCCCCTACAAGGCGCGGCCCCCTGTCTCGTGGACCCCTCGAGCACCCCGCGACCGACTTCTTTCGCCTATATAACCCTACGTACCCTAAAACCATCAGAAATCAAGGTAGGTCGGGAGTTCCGCTGCCGCAAGCCTCTGTAGCCACCAAAAACCTCTCGGGAGCCCGTTCCGGCACCCTGCTGGAGGGGGAATCCATCACCGGTGGCCATCTTCATCATCCCGGTGCTCTCCATGACGAGGAGTTAGTAGTTCACCCTCGGGGCTGAGGGTATGTACCAGTAGCTATGTGTTTGATCTCTCTCTCTCTCTCGTGTTCTCTCTCGTGTTCCCTCTATGGCACGATCTTGATGTATCCCGAGCTTTGCTATTGTAGTTGGATCTTATGATGTTTCTCCCCCTCTACTCTTTTGTGATGAATTGAGTTTCCCTTTGAAGTTATCTTATCCGATTGAGTCTTAGCTTTGAGAACCCTTGATGTATGTCTTGTCGTGTTTATCTGTGGTGACAATGGGATATCACGTGCCTCTTGATGTATGTTTTGGTGACCAACTTGCGGGTTCCGCCCATGAACCTATGCATAGGGGTTGGCACACGTGTTCTTGACTCTTTGGTAGAAACTTTGGGGCACTCTGAAGTACTTTGTGTTGGTTGGATGAATCTGAGATTGTGTGACGCATATCGTATAATCATGCCCACAGATACTTCAGGTGACAATGGAGTATCTAGGTGACATTAGGGTTTTGGTTGATTTGTGTCTTAAGGTGTTATTCTAGTACGAACTCTTTAATAGATCGATCCAAAAGAATAACTTTGAGGTGGTTTCGTACCCTACCATAATCTCTACGTTTGTTCTCTGCTATTAGTGGCTTTGGAGTGACTCTTTGTTGCATGTTGAGGGCTTGTTATATGATCCATCTATGATATTATTGTTGAGAGAACTACATTAGTGAAAGTATGAACCCTAGTCCTTTTTTCCTATGATTGCAATACCATTTACGTTCACTTTTATCATTAGTTACCTTGTTGTTTTTATATTTTCAGATTACAAAAACCTATATCTACTATCCATATTGCACTTGTATCACCATCTCTTCGCCGAACTAGTGCGCCTATACAATTTACCATTGTATTGGGTGTGTTGGGGACACAAGAGACTCTTTGTTATTTGGTTGCAGGGTTGTTTGAGAGAGACCATCTTCATCCTATGCCTCTCACGGATTGAAACCTTAGGTCATCGACTTGAGGGAAATTTTCTACTGCCTACAAACCTGTGCACTTGTAGGCCCAACAACGTTTACAAGAAGAAGGTTGTGTAGTATACATCAATGCTCTAAAGAGGAACAAAATTGACTTTGTCCAAAAAAAATATCAAATTTGGCATGATAGTTTTTTGGTCATGGTAGAAACAAGAATATATTTGCCATGATGAGAAACTAAAATATACATACCATGGGTTGTTTTGGTAAATTTTGTAAATTCCACAAGAAGAAAACCAAATTCAAAAAATGAATGAAAAAGAACAACAACTTTAGTGACCATTGCAACAATATTGGAATGGATATGTCGAAGACACTACAAAAAGTTGCATGATGGCAACATATGTTTTAAGTTTTCCATGGCATAATTTTCTATGAGGTTTTGATTAAAATGACCAGGGTTTTACCATGGGTTTTAAATTTAAATTTCCATAGTATTAAATTAAAAATTGCCATGGATTTTAATTTAAATTGCCATAGTATTAAATAAAAATTTTCCATGGGGTTTTAATTAAAATTGACATGGTTTGCATTGACATCTAAAATGCAATAAAGTGTACAAACACAAAATTACAACTAGAAAATTGCCATTGCATATTTATATTAAATTTTTACATGGTATTTCAATTAAAATTGCCTTTTTGTATGAGAAAATTGTCGCGTAAGTAAATTAACACAAAAATATAAAAAAATTGGCCATGACAAATGCATATGAAAATTTGCAAGGTGTTATTATTGAAATTTCCATCCTCTGTATGGAAATAGAATGAAAATTGCAAAAAGAATAGCAAATTATGAATGAAATTGCCATGGCATATTCATATTAAAAATTGCCATGGTATTCCCAATACAAAACAATTTGCTATGGCAAAAACTGTATCTTGACTTACCATTTGGCTATGTTATGGGTTGTACAAAAGATTGCATCTTAGTCCAATTCAAAAAAGAATGAATGCATTTGCCATGATTAAAATGCCATAGTAAAGAGAACTCGGCATGGTATCTACAATCGAAAATGCCATGGTTAAAAAACTATTATTTTTGCCATGGTCCGATTCAAAAACGAATGTATGCATTTGCCATGTGAACATGGAAACACACGACGGTTTGGATGCCACATTTATAGAAATGTTGCCATGGAAACTACAAAAATGCATTACAATGGTTACTTGAAAAAAATAAGCATAAAGAATGCAAAACTTTCACACTAATTTGACATGATACCCGAAAAAAAAAGAAGCTACATGCTGCCTTAACGAAAACTTGAAAAAACATTCTCCCAAGTATATTAAGAATGTCACCCCTGTGGCATTTTTCAACATTGTTTTGCCAAGGAAACTACTGTTGCATGGTTTGCCATATTTTAAATAAGTTTTGCCATTATCTCAACATGAATTGTAAGGGATAACAAAACATACTTTCAATTGGCTATGGAAAAAATACAACAGGCTATTGTCGAACATCAAATTGGCTTTGTTGATGACACGTACATAGTTGTGTATGTAAATAAGAAGAAAAAATACAAGGTGGGTTGGATGATGCGTTGTGTATGCTCACCATTAGCACTCAAGGGTGAACATCAGCACACGTAATGCCATCAAGTGGGACGGGACCGAGGTGCCTGGGGACGTCCAGGAGACGAACAAGGCGTCGAGATAGTGGCATCGGGTCGACAGCGTGGCAACGACCCTGTGTCCGCCTTTGGGATGAGGAGGTGGCCATGAGGATTCACCGGAGTGCAGCACACGGCCGTGGGATCCAACGCGTGAAGTAGAAGAGCTAAGCTGCAGAGGAGCAATGCCCACCGCATCCACGTGTGTCGCCTCCATGCCCAAGCTCAATCTTCATCGCTCCGGCCACCTGACCTCCACCTGGTGAGCCCGCTGGCAAAGAATGACAGCGGGGCTTCTGCGCTGCCGTGCATTAGTGATGGCAAATTTTGTCGTGTTTACATGTTTTTAATTTATGTGTCATGGCAAGTTTTATTTTGGGATCATCGCAAGTTTTATTTTGTGCATCATGGCAAATTTAGCGTATGAACCAAGACAATTGTTCTGACGCTGGCCATTTACACTATTTTGAACCAAATTCAAAATTTAATTTAAATCATGGAAAATTATTATTTTGGAGCATGGCAATTTTATTTTTTGTAGCATGGCATTTTTTCTTTTTGTTAGACCAAGGTATTTTTTTACGTTTGAGAGCATGCTAATTTTATTAATTGGACCATGACAATTTTTATTTTCGCCACAACTAGTTTGTTTTCTATATAATAGATACTTGTCGATGAAATGCAACGGGTGTGTAAACATTCTAGTAAATTAGCCTATGATTGCATGTCTATTTATTACATTGGTGTGCTAAAATGTTAGCAAGTTTTGTATGCAATTGTCATGACATATCTGTCATCTTGTTGTTAAGCACTTATTTGGTAAGAATTTACAGACCTACAAAAGAAATTATTATTTAGGAGAAAGATCAGATATGGGAGAAAAAATGTCATCATATTGTTAAGCACTTATTTGGTAAGAATTTAACTACCTACCAAAGATTTTTTTTTGTGGGTGAAAAAAGAATATTATTATTTAGGAGAAAAATTGGAGACGAGAGAAAAAAATCAAACGGGAGAAGGGGAAAGAGGGATCATATATAGAGAGAGAGGTTGGATGATGGAGAGGGTGAAACGGAAACCTTATGTTCCTTTTAAGTAAAGTAGATATTTTCATCGTATAATTTGAAATTCCAACATAAATTTGACCATGGAAACTAAACAACAAATTGTCATGATACTTTCAAATGATTTTTTCCATGTAAACTTTGTATATGTGTTGCCTTAACTTTCCATAGTTTTCATAATAGACCATAGTAAGTTTATAAATTAAAGCTTGCCATTTGTAATGTGTGTTTTTTCTGCACATTATCTGTATAATATCTTTTTCGTTCATGGTCAACTTTTTTACCGAGGCCTCGGATCCTCTGGTCGTGCTTGGTTTCCGCGCTCGAGAGAGCGGTTTTCGTTCGATTGGTTGTTCCATCCCTGGCGAACCTGTCATTCGACCTGGATGCGTCTGGCGGTTGGCGACCGGACCTCCTACAATGCCACTTCCTACCGGCAGAAGTGCATACCATCACCAACATCCGCGCCTCGACCCGCATCACCGACGATATGATCGCCTGGAGCCCGGAGAAGAATGGTATCTTTACCTTTCGCTCCGCCTACCGCCTTGCCATGGACGAGCGCGAACGTTCATCGGGGACAGGCACGGGCAGGGCACCGGATGGTCATCGCACCATCTGGAAGATCATATGGGGGTGGCCTGCTCCCCCTAATATAAGGTACGCGTGTTTGCTTGGAGAGTTGTGTCCAACTCGATTGCCACTTGGGCCAATGATACATCCATTTTGCATCATGTTTTCCTACTGTTATTTATGTTGTTTTATTGTATAATAATGCCTTTTGGAGTAATTCTAATGCCTTTTCTCTCATAATATGCAAGGTATGCACAAAGGGGGAGAATTCTGGCAGCTGGAAATCTGGACCTGAAAAAGCTACATCAAGCTACCTATTCTGCACAGCTCCAAATTAGCTGAAACTTCCCGAAGATTTTTTATGTAATATTTAAGAATTATTGGAGCAAATAAGTACCAGAGGGGAGCCACCTGGTGGGCACACCCACCTGGGCGCGCCAGGAGGCCCAGGCACACCCTGGTGGGTGTTGCCCTCCTCGGCCCACCTCCGGTGCCCACCTTCAGGTATATAAGTCATTTTGACCAAGAAGAAAAATCAGAGGAGGACTTTCGGGACGAAACGCCGCCGCCTCGAGGCAGAACTTGGGCAGGAGCACTTTTGCCCTCCGGCGGAGCGATTCCGTCGGGGGAACTTCCCTCCCGGAGGGGGAAATCATCATCATCATCATCACCAACAACTCTCTCATCTTGGGGAAGGCTATCTTCATCAACATCTTCAACAGCACCAACTCCTCCCAAACCCTAGTTCATCTCTTGTGTTCAATCTTTCTATCAAAACTATAGATTGGTGCTTGTGGGTGACTAGTAGTGTTGATTACATCTTGTAGTTGATTACTATATGGTTTATTTGGTGGAAGATTATATGTTCAGATCCATTATGGTATTTCATACCCCTCTGATCTTGAGCATTTTTATCATTTGTGAGTAGTTACTTTCGTTCTTTATGTCACGGGAGAAATCATGTTGCAAGTAATCATGTGAACTTGATATGTGTTCGATATTTTGATGATATGTATGTTGCCATTCTCTTAGTGGTGTCATGTGAACGTCGACTACATGACACTTCACCATATTTGGGCCTAAGGGAATGCATTGTGGAGTAGTTATTAGATGGTGGGTTGCGAGAGTCACGGAAGCTTAAACCCAAGCTTATGCGCTATTCCATAAGGGACCAGTTGCATCCAAAAGTTTAATGCTATGGTTCGAATTTATTCTTAATACTTTTCTCGTAGTTGCGGATGCTTGCGAGAGGGTTAATTATAAGTAGGATATTTGTTCAAGTAAGAACAACACCTAAGCACCGGTCCACCCACATATCAAATTATCAAAGTACCAAACACAATTTAAGCCAACATGATGAAAGTGACTAGATGAAATTCCCGTGTACCCTCAAGAACACTTTGCTTATCATAAGAAACTGTTTTGGCCTGTCCTTTGCCTCAAAAGGATTGGGCTACCTTGCTGCACTTTTGTTACTACTATCGTTACTTGCTCGTTACAAATTATCTTGCTATCAAACTACTCCGCTACTTACAATTTTAGCACTTGCAGACATTACCTTGCTGAAAACCACTTGTCATTTCCTTCTGCTCCTCGTTGGGTTCGACACTCTTACTTATCGAAAAGGCTAAAATTGACCCCATATAGTTGTGGGCCATCAAGGCTATTTTCTGGCGTCGTTGCCGGGGAGTGAAGCGCTCTTGGTAAGTGGAAATTTGTAAGGAAACATTATTACTACGGGCTGAAATTTATTGTCACTTGCTACTATGGAAAACTCCCTTGAGGGGTTTGTTCGGGGCATCTTCACCTCGACCGGAACCACATTTACTTTCCCCTCAACCTATTGCACCTACTAAAAATATTGAATATCAAATTCCTTCGGGTATGTTTGAACAACTGCTAGCTAATCCTTATGCAGGAGATGGAACCGAACATCCTGATATGCACTTGATATATGTGGATGAAATTTATGGATTGTTCAAGCTTGCAGGTTTCCTCGGAGATGAAGCTAAGAAGAAGGTTTTCCCTTTATCTTTGAAGGTAAAAGCACTGACATGGTATAGGCTATGCGATGATATTGGATCTTGGAACTGGAATCGGTTGAAGTTGGAATTTCATCAAAAAATGTATCCTATGCATCTAGTTCATCGTGATCGGAATTATATATATAATTTTTGGCCTCGTGAAGGAGATAGTATTACTCTAGCTTGGGGGAGGCTTAAGTCAATGTTATATTCAGCCCCAATCATGAGCTCTCAAGAGAAATTATTATTTAGAATTTTTATGCTCGACTTTCTCGTAATGATCAATCCATGCTTGATACTTCTTGTACTTGTTCTTTTATGAAGAAGACTATTGAATTCTGGTGGGATCTTTTAGAAAGAATTAAACACAACTCTGAAGATTGGGAACTCGACGAAGGTAAAGAGTCAGGTATTGAACCTAAGTTTGCTTGTGTTAATTCTTTTATGAATACCGATGTTTTCAAAAGTTTAGCACTAAATATGGACTTGACTCTGAGATAGTAGCCTCCTTATGTAAATCTTTTGCTACTCATGTTGATCTCCCTAAGGAGAAGTGGTTTAAATATCACCCACCTGTTAAAGAAGAAGTTAAAGAACCGGTGAAAGTTAAAGAAGAAACTATCATTTACAATGTTGATCTAGTTGTTCCCACTGCCTATATTGAAAAACCACCTTTCCTGTTAGGATGAAGGAACATGCTAAAGCTTCAACTTTGGTTAACAAAAGTTGTGTTAGAACACCCAAACTACCTAAACAAATCAGATTTGAACCGAGTGTTGCTATGGTTAAACATCTCTTAGTCGATAATATTGATGGGCATATTATTTACTTCTGTGATGAAGCTTCTAGAATTGCCAAACCTGAAGGAAAAGATAAACATAGACCAGTCGTTGGCATGCCGGTTATCTCAGTTAAGATAGGAAATCACTGTTATCATGGGTTATGTGAACTAGGTGCTAGTGTGAGTGCCATTTCTTTCTCCTTATATCAAGAAATTAAAGATGACATCACACCTGATGAAATAGAAGGCATATATGTCACTATTAAATTTGCTAATAGAGATATTATACCACCAGTTGGGATTCTTAGAGATGTTGAAGTCTTATGTGGGAAAGTAAAATACCCTGCTGATTTTCTTGTTCTTAGCTCCCCACATGATGAATTTTGTCCCATTATTTTTGGTAGAACTTTTTTGAACACCACCAATGCCAAAATAGATTGTGAGAAACAAACTGTCTGTGTTAGCTTTGGTGACGAATCTCATGAATTTAATTTTCCAAGTTTAGTAGAGAACCTCATAAGAAAGATTTGCCTAGTAAGGATGAAATTATTGGTCTTACTTCTATTGATGTGCCTCCTACTGATCCCTTGGAACAATATTTGCTAGACCATGAAAATTATTTGCATATGCCTGAAAGAAATGAAATAGATAGAATCTCTTTCGAACAACAACATGTGCCTAAACACAATTTGCCTATTGAAACTCTAGGAGGTCCTCCTCCACCTGTGGGTGATCCTGTGTTTGAATTAAAACAATTGCCAGACACTTTGAAAGATGCTTATCTTGATGAGAAAAAGATATATCCTGTTATTATTAGTGCTAACCTTTCAGAACATGAAGAAGAAAGATTGCTGAAAGTTCTAAGGAAGCACATAGCTGCTATTGGATATACACTTGACAATCTTAAGGGCATTAGTCCCACTCTATGTCAGCACAAGATTAATATGGAACCTGATGCTAAACCCGTTGTTGATCACCAACACCGGTTAAATCCGAAGATGAAAGAAGTGGTAAGAACGAAAATATTGAGACTTATGGAAGCAGGTATAATCTATCCTATAGCTGATAGTAGATGGGTAACTCCTGTTCATTGTTCCCTAATAAGGGAGGTATTACTGTTGTTCCTAATGATAAGAATGAACTCATTCCACAAAGAATTGTCATAGGCTATAGGATGGTAATTGATTATAGGAAATTAAACAAACCAACTAGAAAAGATCATTACCCTATGCCTTTTATTAATCAAATGTTAGAAAGATTATCTAAGCACACACATTTCTTCTTTCTTGATGGATATTCTGGCTTTTCACAAATACCTGTTTTACAATCTGATCAAGAAAAGACCACTTTTACTTGTCCTTTTGGAACTTTTGCTTATAGACGTATGCCTTTTCGTTTATGCAATGCACCTACTACCTTTCAAAGATGTACGACTACTATATTCTTTGATTTTTGTGAAAAGATTTTTGAGGTTTTCATGTATGACTTTTCTGTTTATGGAAGTTTTTTGATGATTGTTTAAGCAATCTTGATCGAGTTTTGCAGAGATGTGAACAAATAAGTCTTTTCTGGAATTGGGAGAAGTGCCACTTTATGGTTAACGAAGGTATTGTTTTGGGGCATGAAATTTCTGAAAGAGGCATTGAGGTGGACAAAGCCAAGGTTGATGCAATTGAGAAAATGCCATGTCCTAAAGATATCAAAGGTATTCGTAGTTTCTTTGGTCATGCTGGTTTCTATAGGAGGTTTATCAAAGACTTTTCTAAAATTTCTAGGCCTCTTACGAATCGTTTGCAAAAGGATATTCCCTTTGTGTTTGATGTTGTTTTTTGGAAGCCTTTAAAACACTAAAGAAAGCCTTAATTACTGCACATGTTGTTCAACCACCTGATTGGAACTTGCCTTTTCAGATTATGTGTGATGCTAGTGATTATGCCGTTGGTGCTGTTCTAGGACAAAGAGTTGATAAGAAACTGAATGTTATTCATTATGCTAGTAAAACTCTAGACAATGCTCAACGAAACTATGCTACTACTGAAAAAGAATTCTTAGCAGTGGTCTCTGCTTGTGATAAATTCAGATCTTACATTGTTGATTCTAAAGTAATTGTTCACACTGATCATGCTGCTATAAAATATCTAATGGAAAATAAAGATGCTAAACCTAGACTCATTAGGTGGGTTCTTCTGCTACAAGAATTTGATTTGCATATCACTGATAGGAAAGGAGCAGACAACCCCATAGCTGATAACTTGTCTAGGCTCGAAAATATTCTTGATGACCCACAACCTATTAATGATAGCTTTCCTAATGAACAACTAGCTGCAATAAATGTTTCTAATAGTACACCTTGGTATGCTGACTATGCTAATTATATTGTTGCTAAATACATACCACCTAGCTTCACATACCAACAAAAGAAAAAAATCTTCTATGATTTAAGACATTACTTTTGGGATGACCCACATCTTTATAAAGGAGTAGATGGTATTATTGGACGTTGTGTACCTGAGCATGAACAGGAACAAATCCTACGGAAATGTCACTCTGAAGCTTATGGAGGACATCACGTGGGAGACAGAACTGCTCATAAGGTATTGTAATCTGGTTTTATTGGCCTACTCTCTTCAAGGATGCCCGTAAGTTTGTCTCATCTTGTGATGAATGCCAAAGAATACGTAATATCGGTAAGCGTCAAGAAATGCCTATGAATTATTCACTTGTTGTTGAACCATTTGATGTTTGGGGATTTGATTTCATGGGACCTTTTCCTTCCTCTAATGGATACACACATTTTTTGGTTGTTGTTGATTATGTTACTAAGTGGGTAGAAGCTATTCCAACCAGTAGTGCTGATCACAACACCTCTATTAAAATGCTTAAGGAATTTATTTTCCCAAGGTTTGGAGTCCCTAGATATTTAATGACTGATGGTGGTTCACATTTTATTCATGGTGCTTTCCGTAAAATGCTTGCTAAGTATGATGTTAACCATAGAATTGCATCACGTTATCATCCTTAGTCTAATGGTTAAGTTGAACTTAGCAATAGAGAAATAAAGCTAATCTTACAAAAGACTGTCAATAGGTCCCGGAAGAATTGGTCTAAGAGATTAGATGATGCGCTTTGGGCTTATAGAACAACTTATAAAAATCCTATGGGTATGTCTCCATATAAAATGGTTTATGGAAAAGCTTGTCATTAGCATCTTGAGTTAGAACATAAAGCATATTGGGCAATTAAAGAACTCAATTATGATTTCAAACTTGTTGGTGAAAAGAGGTTATTCGATATTAGCTCATTAGATGAATGGAGAACCCAGGCTTATGAAAATGCAAAGTTATTCAAAGAAAAAGTTAAAATATGGCATGACAAAAGAATCCAAAAGCGTGAGTTCAAAGTTGGAGAATATGTTCTTTTGTACAACTCTCATTTCAGATTCTTTGCAGGAAAACTCCTCTCCAAATGGGAAGGACCCTATGTCATCCAGGAGGTCTATCGATCCGGAGCTATTAAATAAATAATGCCGAAGGTACTAACCCGAAGGTTGTCAATGGGCAATGAATAAAACACTATATCTTAGGTACGCCCATTAATGTTGGAAGATTATCCAAACTTCGAAACCAGAAGAACACATAAAGGAAACCTTCCGGAACACTCCAGAATCATGAAAAAAGGGAGGTATGTGATACGGTAAGTAAACAGACTCCGAAAAATCTGCAAATTTTTTTTGTCAGTTTTGTAATATTTAGAAAATTAGGAAAATATGAAACTTCCAGGAAAGTAACCCTGGTGGGCACGATACACCAGGGTGCGCCAGGCATGCCTGGCGCGCCCAGGTGGGTTGTGCCCACCTCGGGTACATTCCGGACTCTGTTTTTCTTCCGTTCTGCTTGTTCCCCAAGATAAAAAAAATCTATATATACCTCCCGAACCTGTTGACCTCCGTATCGCGGAGAAATCTCTTGTTTTCTTTTTTTTGCTATTTTTTGTCAGATATGTTGAGCCAGGCATCATGTCTTCTCCCTCCTCCAACACTGAAGAAGGCGAAGCATGGTTGCTTCAGGTAGAATCTAGGGGAGAGGAATTTGAAGAGATCGTTATGGAGGAAGATGGGGGGGACTCGTTCGGAATTCACCCTCCGGCCACTGATAGAGGGACTCTGGCTGGCATCTCCACTCATCCTATCGCCCATCAAGCCATGAGGTCCATAAACAATAAAGAAGTCCCAAGAGATCTGGAAGAACTCCCTACAAGGAGACCTTTACACAGGTTACATCGAAACAATTTTCACAATCTGATTCATAATTATGGGTTCAAAAACACCCCTCGTATGCATATGTCGTCCAATTGGGACATATCTCATCCAAGAGAAAGTGATGTAGGGACAAGCTCTTGGGGCCTGAAAAATAAACATATTATGGCTGAGGTAGAGAAGAACACTGAGCTACTTCATCAAGATCTCCGAGAGATTCATAGCTTGAGTGATACCGTCAGAGATATATTGGAACAAACCGCTTCTACTTCATCACCACCGCCTCCTTCTTCACCACCAAAAGGAAACTGAATATCGGGTATGGGCACTCCCCTTGGCTTGCGCCAAGCTTGGGGCAGGTGCCCCAGTATCATATCATCCCCACTATCTTTTGCCTTTACTTTCTTAGTTCGATCCATGGTTATCTTTTGCTATTAGATGAATAAAAGTTTAGCTCGATCCTTCCTTTTTGTGAGTTTGCTTAGTGATCAATCCTTGTAATCATGTGTGAGATATATAATAAAGTTTAGTTTGAGTTTTGCCTTCTTTACTTTCTTGTTTCAATAAAAAGAAAGGAAATAAAAGAAAAAGATCATATGCTAATCTTATGGTAAGTGATGACATTACAGAAGGAAAAGTATAAGTACAAAATTTTATTGTAGATTGACAAACATAGCATTGGTCAATGATGCAACTTATGAAAGAATTAATAAGGGAACAGAAGATTCACATATAAATATATATCATGGAAATCTTTTATGATTGTGAGCACCCATCAAAATATTATATGCCAAAAGTGTTGACGTTGGACAAGGAACACTAGTGCAGAACCGGGCTTTAGCGCCGGTTCATAACGGCCTTCAGTGCCGGTTCGGCAACCGGCACTAAAGAGTGGGGACTAAAGCCCCCCCCCCCCCTTTAGTACTGGTTCGTCACGAACCGGCGCTAAAGTGCCACCACGTGGCATGAGCCAGGCCCGGGTGCGTGTAGGGCTTTAGTACCGGTTGGTAATATCACCCGGTACTAAATGTTTGGGTGTGTTTTTTTCCTTTAATTTTGTGTTTTCAATTTAATTTAGTGATTGTTTTACATTATAATGAGTTGTTAAATCATTAGGTGAAAGTATCATAGATTAGTTTCGACTGGATGCATGTGGATCCTAGCTATAGCTAAGTGATCAAGTATATGCCATATCCATATTATACTTGATCATCTAATTAGGTGATCAAGTATAATATAGATATGACATATACTTGATCACTTAGCTAGGATCCATCCAGCTGAAACTAATCTGTGATTTCTTTCATTAAATGATATAATAACTCATCATCATCATCATCATCATATTAATATAAAAACTCTTGCATCATATCATCAACATCAGTATACTAGCTAGCTAAAAATCATCATAGTCGTCATTATCACTATTTAATCATCATAGTCATTACCGCTATATAATCACCACCAACACTAGCTTAAAGAAGAAACATTCACTTGTACCAGAAGCAAAAATATCACCGAGTTCAACATGATGGTCATGATATTATAAACGTTCATAACACCACAAAAGCAAATCACTCTTTGAGATTAAGTTCAGGACGAAGAACACGGGCATGAGAGGACAAGTACGTACTAAGAGCATGAACTAGTTAAATCACTCCTGCTGCTCTCTCTCAGGTAAAATAGCATAGAACATGTATAGCTCTCCTGACTCATCATACTATAGCATGCAGATGAACCTATCTCCTAATCGTGGGCTGCGCTTCTCATTGCTTCCCCCCTAGTACTTCTCTGCGATCGTTAACAATTTTCCTCCAATCTTTCACTATTAAGCATTCATCGCTTCTAGAAATCCTGAATGCACTCATGTGCAATGCAGGATATCTTGGCTGTAAGCTAACAATTGACATGCGACCTTTAGTCTCGATCCACTGAGGCACAACTGTCATCGGGAGTCCCTGTTGAAGAACATCATATAGTAATTAATATACTTAGCAATGAAATTTTAGCAAAAAAATTATGTATGCAAAAGATTCACTGAGGACAAATAGTAAATATCTTACCATCATTCCTAAATAGATGTGACCGTAGTTCAATACGATCACTATTGGTCGCACGTTTTGAGTACTAACATTTCTAAGTGCAGGAAGAAAATTTGTCATGACAGTATGAAGATCCTCAAGCCATGAAACATAATGACTTATCTCCTCGCAGTTTAGTTCAGCTCCGGGACAGTAGTAGGTCCTGTCTACCAAGCGCCGGACATGTTTGCTTGAATGGAAATAAGCTGTCAATAGAAATTTGTTGTCAACTATTTTTCAATAAACAATATCAAAGACATAAATATGGTTGAGAAGAACTCACATAATGGTAGAACTGGAGGCGTCTGCACATCGACCCAGATGTCTCTATTACCTTCAATATCATCTTCTGGATGAATATCAAAGGTGATAACCATATCAGGCTCAAATGCATAAGCCTTGCATAGTGCTTGCCAAGTTTTGCATTCAAAATAGGTGTACGTGTCTGCATTGTATACTTTGACGTTGAAAGTATAACCATGCTCAGTTTTCAGGAAAACTCTCTTTACCTCCATAGTTTCCATACCATTGAAACCTATCTTATCCAAGACAAAAAATTTTGCATGGCAGGGGATCCGCTAGTAGAATAGTGAAAATTAAAAATTATAAGTTGAAGCAAATGAAGCATATATAAGTCATGCTTAATTACGAAAAAAGACTTGTCGTTGTGACTTACTGTATCGAATTCGAAGGACTCATCCAGCTTGATGCTGAATCGCCTATCATCAACAAGGTTCTGTCGCACAGGCTGCGCTGGTCTTCATAGTATTCGCACATAATGAAATGTTTTTCGTCGTCAAACGATATTTCCTATGTTCATATAGGTGAAACATTAAAACTCACTAATTCTATTAATTCAACTAATTCAACCACTTCTACGAATTCAACTGCTAGTTCTATTAATTCAACTAATTCAACTAAGCATTTACTAAAAATAAACTTGTTCTATTAATTTTCTACTAAAATAAACTAGTTCTATTAAAATCTCACATACCTAAATTTTAATTAGATCATCAAATCTCATATACCTAAATTTTCTTACTAAAAATAAACTAGTTCTATTAATTCAACTAGTTCAACTAAGCATTTACTAAAAATAAACTAGTTATATTAATTCAACTAGTTCAAATAATCTCATATACCTAAATTTTCTTAGTAAAAATAAACTAGTTCTATTAATTCAACTAGTTCAACTAAGCATTTATTAATAAAGATAAACTAGTTATATTAATTCAACTAGTTTAAATAATCTCATATACCTAACTTTTTTTACTAAAAATAAACTAGTTCTATTAATTCAACTAGTTCAACTAAGCATTTACTAAAAATAAACTAGTTCTATATTCATCTAGCTAACAATTGACATTAATATTTAACAACTTTTCTATCTAATTCATCTAACATTAACATTCTAACATTCTTATCTACGAAATTCATCTAACATTAATCTAAACAATAGAAAACAGAAAATAAGTAAAAAAATATGTGTGTGTGTGCATGTGTGTGTAGTACTGTGTGTGTATGCGTGTGTACATGTGTGTGTAGTGTGTGTGTGTATGTGTGTGGGTACGAGCGGACTAGGGTGCGGCGGCGTACGGGCGGCGACGGGGACGACGCGACGACGGGCGATGAGCCGGGGGCGATCGACGGCGCGATCGAGACGGCGACGAAGTACGGGGCGGCGGCGCGAGACGGCAACGACGGGGACGGCGGCGAGGGCGGCGGGGGCGACGGCGACGGCGACGATGTCACGCGAGAAGTGGAGAAGTGGTCGACGATGGAACTGATTTTTCGTAAGTGCCATATATATAGGAGTGGCCTTTAGTACCAGTTGGAGCCACCAACCGGTACTAAAGGCTAATTTTTGCCAGGCCAAGCGGCGGGAAACGAGGGCCTTTAGTACAGGTTCGTTACACCAACCGGTAATAAAGGACAACCCATTAGTACCGGTTGGAGCCACAACCGGTACTAATGGTCGTGCGCTGCCACCTGCGGTGCACTATGTTTAGTTCCACCTCGCCGAGCGAAGGGCAGCCGCACTGGTTTATAAACCCAGCCGCGGCTGCTCTTTCGAGCTCCTCTATATAGCAGGCTTATGGGCCTAACCAGGGCGCGCTGCCCTGTGAGCCTGCCGGCCCTTCTGGGCCTGAATTTGCACACTGTAGGTCTGGCAGGCCAATCGGGCGGCGTCCCAACAATTTTTTATATAGTTTTTTTGTTTTCTGCGTTATTTATTTTCTTCTATTTATTTTTGAGTAATTTTTTTATATAGTTTTTTTCTTTTCTGCTTTATTTTTTCACGGTCATTTAGGTCTGATCTAAACAAATTGGTGACTGAAAAACAACAAATGATGTCAGAACGTGTTGGAAATTGATGACGTCGCTTCGAATGCTGCATAATGCCGGCTCAAAAAAAGTCTGGAGTTCAAATAAGTTAAAAAAAATGAAGTGCCCATGTAACAGATGAGTTCTCGTCCGAAACTCTGATACTCCGAAAGAGATTGTCCAGTTTGTACACGAAGTGCGTCCAGTTTTGAAGTGACCCTCTCTACTCTTTCGCACATGCTATGCGGGTGAAATGATGATACCATGCCAAGTTTCAACATTTTTAGAGTTCGTTTTATTGTGATTTACTGTTTCACGGTCATTTAGCTCTCTAAACAAATTGGTAAATGATTGAAAAATAGCAAATGATGTCAGAACATGTTGGAAATTGATGACGTCGCTTCGAATACTGCATAATGCCGGCTCGAAAAAAGTCTGGAGTTCAAATAAGTTTAAAAAAATGAAGTGCCCGTGTAACAGATGAGTTCTCGTCCGAAACCCTGATACTCCGAAAGAAATTGTTCAGTTTGTACACGAAGTACGTCCAGTTTTTGCCGTGACCCTCTCTACTCTTTCGCGCATGCTATGCGGGTGAAATGATGATACCTTCAACATTTTTAGAGTTCATCTTGTAGTGATTTTCAATTTCACGGTCATTTAGCTCTGATCTAAACAAATCGGTGACTGAAAAATAGCAAATGCTGTCAGAACATGTTGGAAATTGATGACGTCGCTTCGAATGCTGCATAATGCCGTCTCAAAAAAAGTCTGGAGTTCAAATAAGTTAAAAAAATGAAGTGCCCATGTAACAGATGAGTTCTCGTCCGAAACTCTGATACTCCGAAACAGATTGTCCAGTTTGTACACAAAGTGCGTCCAGTTTTGAAGTGACCCTCTCTACTCTTTCGCACATGCTATGCGGGTGAAATGATGATACCAAGCCAAGTTTCAACATTTTTAGAGTTCGTTTTATTGTGATTTACTGTTTCACTGTCATTTAGCTCTTTAAACAAATTGGTAAATGATTGAAAAACAACAAATGATGTCAGAACATGTTGGAAATTGATGACGTCGCTTCGAATGCTGCATAATGCCGGCTCAAAAAAAGTCTGGAGTTCAAATAAGTTAAATAAATGAAGTGCCCATGTAACAGATGAGTTCTCGTCCGAAACTCTGATACTCCGAAAGAGATTGTCCAGTTTGTACACGAAGTGCGTCCAGTTTTGAAGTGACCCTCTCTACTCTTTCGCACATGCTATGCGGGTGAAATGATGATACCATGCCAAGTTTCAACATTTTTAGAGTTCGTTTTATTGTGATTTACTGTTTCACGGTCATTTAGCTCTCTAAACAAATTGGTAAATGATTGAAAAACAGCAAATGATGTCAGAACATATTGGAAATTGATGACGTCGCTTCGAATGCTGCATAATGCCGGCTCAAAAAAAGTCTGGAGTTCAAATAAGTTTAAAAAAATGAAGTGCCAGTGTAACAGATGAGTTCTCGTCTGAAACCCTGATACTCCGAAAGAGATTGTTCAGTTTGTACACGAAGTGCGTCCAGTTTTTGCCGTGAACCTCTCTACTCTTTCGTGCATGCTAGGCGGGTGAAATGATGATACCTTCAACATTTTCAGAGTTCATCTTGTAGTGATTTTCAATTCCACGGTCATTTAGCTCTGATCTAAACAAATCGGTGACTGAAAAATAGCAAATGCTGTCAGAACATGTTGGAAATTGATGACGTCGCTTCGAATGCTGCATAATGCCGGCTCAAAAAAATCTGGAGTTCAAATAAGTTAAAAAAATGAAGTGCCCATGTAACAGATGAGTTCTCGTCCGAAACCCCGATACTCCGAAAGAGATTGTCCATTTTGTACATGAAGTGCGTCCAGTTTTGAATTGAGTGGCGGCCGACGGGGGAGGACCGGCGCGGGGGAGACCGAGTGAGTGGAGAGAGTGAGGGCGTAAACATGTAAAAATATACATAAAAAATACATCGATTATCAATGATCTTTGTGTGTACAATCTGAATTGTCAATATGAATCCTCAACGGTTGAAACCGGTGAAGACTCATGTTGAGTCCACAAATTATACACATAGAGTTCAATGAAGACCAAATGCTTGTAATAGTTTGAGAAGTTACATATGTAAGGTGGTAAAAATCTTACTAGGGGAGCGAGGTGGGACTAAAAATAGCCTGCCACAACCTCTTTACTACCGGTTCGTGCCACGAACCGGTACTAAAGGTGCTGGATGGCCCCCAGCATCTTTAGTATCGGTTTATGGCACAAACCGGTACTAAAGATTCGCAATGAACCGGTACTAAAGATCTCCTCCCGCCTAGCCATTTGAACCGGCACTAATGGACACATTAGTGCCGGCTCAAATGCAAACGGGACTAATGTGTCTTAGATTTGACCCTTTTTCTACTAGTGGGAGACAACTTAATGATTTATGTTTGTTCATATTCACATAGAAGTTATATTGTCATAGATCCTTCAACATGTGGTGCTTGCCCCTATCTTTGCTAGCCAAAAACTCCGCACCAAGTAGAGATACTACTTGTGCATCCAAAACCCTTAAACCCTATCTTGTTTGAGACTCCACCACCCATACCTATGGATTGAATAAGATCCTTCAAGTAAGTTGTCATCGGTGAAAAAGGGTAAAAATTGCTTCCAAAAATGTGAGATCATTTAGTGTTGTACGAACTTGTGATGGTGAAAAATAAAAGCGACAGACTGCATAATAAATGTTACCATCACAAGGGGCAATATAACGTAATGTTCTCTTGCACTAAGGGGTTGAGCATACAAACAAAAAGCGCATGGCAACCTCTG
The DNA here is from genome assembly GCF_018294505.1 of Triticum aestivum. Taxonomy (NCBI): domain Eukaryota; kingdom Viridiplantae; phylum Streptophyta; class Magnoliopsida; order Poales; family Poaceae; genus Triticum; species Triticum aestivum. The sequence continues at coordinate 155,845,699 of NC_057810.1, forward strand.
CTTCCCTCTGCGAAGGGCTGATATTTTACTTTCATGCAAGAGTCAAAGTTTTTCTCTCTATTCCTTTTATTTTTCTCCTTTGGCAAGCGCCATGTGGTGAGGAAAGATCTAGGCACATATATCCAGTTGAATATGGGTAGCAAGTGTTATTATTGTTGACATCACCCTTGAGGTGAGTGCGTTGGGAGGCAAAACTATAAGACCCTATCTTTCTATGTGTCCGGTGGAAACGTTTTGCTCATGTGTACGCGGTGAGTATTAGCAATTATAGATGACTAAATGATGGTTGAGTATGTGGACTTGCCTAAAGGCTCCGATAGGTGACCCTTGCTGAAAAGATGATGAATTGTAGTTGCAAACTTGACTGAGAACATAGTTTGTTTGTTTCCAATAGAGTTTATGCTTTATACTTCGATGATGTGATGAATTGTCACTTGTTCATGAGAAGACTATGGTAAAAGTTCTGTGATAGAAGTATTATGTTAAAGTTTGTTGTTGTTATAATAAGTTACATGATAACTATGTTCGTATTTTTGTTTTTATCGACACCTCTCTCTCTAAGCATGTGGACATGTTTTTCGATTTCAATTTTCGCTTGAGGACAAGCAAGGTCTAAGCTTGGGGGAGTTGATACGTCCATTTTGCATCATGTTTTCCTACTGTTATTTATGTTGTTTTATTGTATAATAATGCTTTTTGGAGTAATTCTAATGCTTTTTCTCTCATAATATGCAAGGTATGCACAACGGGGGAGAATTCTGGCAGCTAGAAATCTGGACCTGAAAAAACTACGTCAAGCTACCTATTCTGCACAACTCCAAATGTGCTGAAACTTTTCGAGGATTTTTATGTAATATTTAAGAATTATTGGAGCAAATAAGTATCAGATGGGGGCCACCAGGTGGGCACAACCCACCTGGCGCGCCAGGAGGCCCGGGCGCGCCCTGGTGGGTGCTGCCCTCCTCGGCCCACCTCCGGTGCCCATCTTTTGGTATATAAGTCATTTTGACCTAGAAAAAAATCAGAGGAGGACTTTCGGGACGAAAAGCCGCCGCCTCGAGGCGGAACTTGGGCAGGAGCACTTTTGCCCTCTGGTGGACCGATTACACCGGGGGAACTTCCCTCTCGGAGGGGGAAATCATCATCATCACCATCACCAACAACTCTCCCATCTTGGGGAGGGCTATCTTTATCAACATCTTCAACAGCACCAACTCCTCTCAAACCCTAGTTCATCTCTTGTGTTTAATCTTTGTATCAAAACTATAGATTGGTGCTTGTGGGTGACTAGTAGTGTTGATTACATCTTGTAGTTGATTACTATATGGTTTATTTGGTGAAATATTATATGTTCAGATCCATTATGCTATTTAATAGCCCTATGATCTTGAGCATCCTTATCATTTGTTAGTAGTTACATTCGTTCTTGAGGTCACGGGAGAAATCATGTTGTAAGTAATCATGTGAACTTGATATGTGTTCGATATTTTGATGATTTGTATGTTGTCATTCTCTTAGTGCTGTCATGTGAATGTCGACTACATGACACTTCACCATATTTGGGCCTAAGGGAATGCATTGTGGAGTAGTTATTAGATGGTGGGTTGCGAGAGTGACATAAGCTTAAACCCCAGTTTATGCGCTATTCCGTAAGGGACCGATTGGATCCAAAAGTTTAATGCTATGGTTAGAATTTATTCTTAATACTTTTCTCGTAGTTGCGGATGCTTGCGAGAGGGTTAATCATAAGTAGGAGGTTTGTTCAAGTAAGAACATCACGTAAGCACCGGTCCACCCACATATCAAATTATCAAAGTACCGAACATGAATTAAGCCAACATGATGAAAGTGACTAGATGAAATTCCCGTGTACCCTCAAGAACACTTTGCTTATCAGAAGAAACCGTTTTGGCCTGTCCTCTGCCTCAAAAGGATTGGGCTACCTTGCTGCACTTTTGTTACTAGTATCGTTACTTGATCGTTACAAATTATCTTGCTATCAAACTACTTACAATTTTAGCACTTGTAGACATTACCTTGCTGAAAACCACTTGTCATTTCCTTCTGCTCCTCGTTGGGTTTGACACTCTTACTTATCGAAAAGGCTACAATTTACCCCATATACTTGTGGGTCATCAGCCAACAAATTTTCTCGCCTTCTCAAGCTTACTGACATATGCCCCCTATGTGGTATGGAACGTGAGGACAGATTCAATGCATTTTGCAGGTACCCATTGGCTCGCGAATTGTGGCATGCCATGGCCTTGGATTGGCTAATCCCGGAGGTGGATACTATATGCGACAATGGTCCGTAGTGGCTATTCTCCCTCCTTGAGCCGCTGTCAGAAACAGCACGTATGGTTGTCCTTACGACCATGTGGAGAGCTTGGTATGGGCGGAATGAGATCACACATGATAAGGCGCCACCCCCAACAGAAGCATCTCGTCGTTTCCTCCATGGGTACATCACCTCTCTGCTTCGTATCCATCAGCACCCTCATGGCGACTTGGAGAAAGGGAAAATGGTGGTGCATGATAGCCTCCTGGTTATACACACAAGGGAAGTGCCCAAGCCGGAGTTGCACTGGACCCCTCCTCCAGCGGGGTGGGCTAAGCTCAATACAGATGGCAGCCATGTTCCACCAACCGGAGAGGCGGGGTTGGTATGATTCTTCACGATGATAGAGGAAACATCACCTATACTGCTTGTAGATAGCTCCTTACATGCGATAATGGCCTTGAGGCAGAGTTGGCTGCATGTAGAGAGGGCCTGGAGCTTGCGCTTTACCGTAAAAACATGTCCATTATGGTTGAGCTCGACTGTGCCGAAGTAATGTCTATACTGTTAGCACGTACTGGAGATAGATCGCAGTACCGTGTGCTCGTGGAGGAGATTCGAAGACTAGCACAAGATGCTCGTAGGGAGATTTCTTTTGCTCTTATTAGTCGTTCGCAGAATAATGTTAGTCATTCGCTTGCCGCGTATGGACGTGCTACACCCCGCACTGCAGTCTGGTTGTGCTCGAGGCTGGACTTTGTTGTAAACCTTTCGAAGGCTGATATGCCTCCTTGAGTAATGAAATCTCCCTTTACCCTGCAAAAAAAAAAGGTTGAACGTAGTGGATATTGGGGTCCTAATATTTTTATGGCAGAGCCAAAACTATGTTTTGCAGGCACTAGGTCTTATTAATTTGGTGGAACTCATACACGTAGTGAAGTCTAAAATATAATACTCCCTCCGTAACAGAATGTAAGACGTTTTTATGTCCTATGCAAACAAAAAAATTTATCAAACATGAATGTTATATCATGAGTGTGAATATAACTAGGTGGTTTCTGCTCGGATAAAGTGGTACCAACAAGCTTAGCTAGGCCGTACGACAAGTCAAACCCTATATATCTGGTTGGACTAGTTCCTTTGGGCTTTTTGTTCTAAGTCAAGTACAAAATCAGAGATGACAAGAGCCGTGTGCCTTGGCGAAGAAGATATAGGGTTAGACTGGCTCGGGTACTTGCCTCTTGCGTTATGCCCCTACACAACATGGTCGAATACAAGTCAATATAATCGCACGGTACGTGTACCGGTGTACGTAGCAATACATGACCTTCTAGCATGCTTGCATGCATCTACAGGACACGGCAGCTAAGCCTTGCCCAGTCATGGGAATTCATGGATACCTCATACCTCACCCCCGGACTTATCTACAAGAGAAGAGTCGCACACGCATGTGCGTACGTCTGCGTATGATTCGGCACCAAGAACCAAAGACCAAGCACATATGACTGTGACACGTGCTGAGTGTCACATCACCCTATGAGTATCTTTTGACTACCTTAGATATATTCTTATCATCATATGCATATCTTTGACTGCTTCAGATATATTCTTTTTCTTTTTCAGCAGGACAATACGACCGCCACTAGCTTGATGGTAAGCTTAAGCTAGTTCCAGGAAATCGACAGAATAGCCATCGGCTACAGCAGATTCTGGCCGGAGCGGCACGGCCAATCAACTCTGTATAGAGTAAGGAATGCCGTCCATGTACACTACCTATAGATGGTCCTACTACAGTCTACAGTGCACTACACTGCGCCTAGCTTGTGGTAAGTTTGAGAAACGTCTGTGCGTACGTATGCATATATATAGGCAAAAGTTGACCATCCTTTGCACGTAGTACAACTACATGCCTACACAGCAATTATCAGGTCCATGCATGCATGCACGAGCTGGCTCCTAGAGTCCTAGTCCTGCCTTCAGTTCATACATGCATGCCCAGTTTTTCATGCAATTCCTATGTGGCGGTCCGTGCATGGCGCTTGTGCGGCCAGCAACACAGTGTGCTGCATGTCGACATGCGGATGCCGTACACGTATATTAGAAGAAAAAAGCGGGTCCTTGTTCAAATCCAGTCCATGCATGATGCATGGGTCTCTATCATTTTTTGTTTTTATTACTACTTTACTTAAGAGAAAACAATTCACTAATTTTCTTTATATGAAAATTAAGAGTAAAGTCTAATCTACCCATCACAAAAGAGTCTAAATTAACTTTTACGCTATTTGATTGTATGGAGAGATTTATGTGGATTTTTTTACTATTTGGTTTGACGAGTTACATTTTTTTCCCTGCGTCGCGCACAGTTACACTTGCACGCCCGCATGGCCGTGCACAACTGTAGATGCATATCCTAGCACCAGTATGTATGTACATATACCATATCCAATACTTATTTTTTGTTTCATTTTTTTTCTTTTCCACACTGTGCATAACTGCACTTACATCCGCGCACAATTGCAGTTGCAAGCTTCCATTCCTCCAACTATATTTCCAGGTACTGAGGCACAACTGTAGTTTGCAGACCCTCCCTCTCTGTGCAACTACATGTGAGCCGGTTGCGTGAACCGTAGTTGCACGCTCGTACACTTGTGCAAGTGTAGTTGCATGTCCACCAGATATATGGAACTGCATGCCCACCCGCCATGAGAACTACAGTTGCACGCTTGTGCACCTATGCACAACTGCGTGCCCATCAGCCGCACCTATACGGAACTGCATGCCCACTGGTTTTTGCAATGTCAGCCCGATAGGTGGGCCAACTTGTCAGTTTTGCTGTTTTCGCGTGCAAATCAAACAATTAGTGCCCCGACCCCCGTTATTCGTTAGGTGCAAATATGGTGGTTTGGCTCAACTGTGGTACCAAGTTGTTACCCTGGCCCCAACTGTGGTACCAAGTTGTTACCCTGGATCCAACTGTAGTTGTTTTCGGTAAATAACTTTACGTTATAAGATCTTTGTATTTTGTAAAAAAAAAGAATACAGTAAAACAGTCGAGAAACAGAAACTAAAAGGAATGACAAAAAGAAAAGAATTATCCTAATATTGATGTTCAGTCGGATGAGATTTTAGTTAACTCTCATCTAGACAAGAGGTAGTCATACCTCAAATAAAAAAAATGCCCTAATATATACACAATTTTTTTCAATTGATTATACTCCCTCCGCTCCTCCTAAATATAAGTCTTTTTTCTAGAGATTCCACTATGAACTATATACGGAGCAAAATGAGTAAATCTACACTCTAAACTACGTTTATATACATCGATATATAGTTCACATTGAGATATCTAAAAAGACTTATATTTAAGAACATAGCGAGTATTAGTTAATTTATTCCTGCCCGACACAATTAGTTCACTACTTCCTACATGCAGGACAATGCTGTACACATCATGGACCGACAAGGTACCAGAAACGCCAACACTGTTGAATTTCTTCCACGTATTATTACAAAAGTAAAAGCAGTTTTTGACCGTGTTGGTAGACTTTTGCGAGCGAGCCTGACAGCAGAGGAGAGTCTACCAGTGAAGTAATTACAACGAAAACTGTCATGCTAAATATATACTGTGATAATTCATTTTATTACTCGTAAGCGTTTGTTCACGAGTAATTAAGAATATGAACTGACTAGTTCCCCTCGGTCCAACCAAAACATTAATCACCCGAAGTAAACCTACGCAGTACTGATTGTCTCGTTTAACCCGCGCACGAAACCGCTCGTCCGGTACGGGTACGACCGTGTCCAGTGTCTGTAGTAGGTAAGCCGCCTATAAAGCCTTGGCCAACAAACCCCTACCATCCTAGGAAATTGGCAGGTAACCTTCGACCTCTCTCTCTTTCTCGAGTCTCGATCAACACAAGAGAGCCAGCAAATTATCTTCGGGTTCGTGTACTGTCATCATGTCTAGCCTTACGACCATCAGTGGCGGCGCCATGGAGGAGTTGCAGGAAGTAGAGGAGCTCGTCGACACAAGGCTGTCCCTCGTGATCGGCGCCGCGAGCCGTCCGCCGACGGTCCTGGCGCTGCTGCCGGCGACATCACCAGAGAACGAAGCGGCGGCACGTAGGAAGAGGAAGGGACAAGAGAACGGTGCAGGCGGCGTCGCTGCTACTTCAAGGCAGCATAACAAGAGGGCCAAGACGGTGCAAAACAGCAGCGACGTCGACGACGATGGTGGTGACGCGGCGCGGGACGGGACGAGGAAGAAGCTCAAGCTCACGGTGGAGCAGGCCGCGCTGCTGGAGGAAAGCTTCCGCGCCCACAACGTCCTCTCTCACGTACGTCCATACATCTCTAATTTCTGTCCTTAATTAGCATCTTCATGCAAGAAGATTCTGACCGGATTGTTCTGAATTGCAGGGTGAGAAGCACGATCTTGCGAGGCAGCTTGGGTTGAAGCCGAGGCAGGTGGAGGTGTGGTTCCAGAACAGGAGGGCGCGCACCAAGCTCAAGCAGACGGAGCTCGACTGCGAGCTGCTGCGCCGGTGGTGTGAGCGCCTCAGCGACGACAACGCGCGGCTCCGGCGAGAGCTCGCCGAGACGCTCTCCTGGTCGCCGGCCTTCTTGTCCAGGCTCACGATGGCTAACGATAAGGCTGTGTGTTCGTCCTGCAGCAAGCTCACCAGCGGCCGGATGCCGGCATGATGGACCGCGCGGGAGACTACTACTGCCGCCCTAGAAATGCATTCGTCGATCATTTGTTGAAAAAATAGTGGATTATAGTCAGTTAGCTTTATGTTTGGTACATGCATGAGCTTCAGGGAACAAGACGTTTATAAATTATAATACAGTGTCTATAGTTTTTCTTGAATGATTTTTTTTGAAAACTTTGATAATGTTTAAGGAGCAAAATATCTACACCTAGAATACCAAGGACGGCGATAACTATCTGACGATCGCGCACGGGGTCCCTCGAGCGAACGTTCCAGCCAGGATAGTTCGTTCATGGGCGTACCTCGCGCGAGGTCCCCTCAGCTGCCTGGGAGCAGAGCGACAAGGGCCAGGTCCAAGTTACACTTCCTGATTCGGGCACAAATATGCCATATCATATATTGTAAATTCGACATGCAATAAAATATAAATTAGCTATACCGTACAAGATGATTTTTTTGCATATAAAAAACAAATATGCACACAAAAAGTTGCCATGCTGTAGAGCATAACGAAATTGCTGTGACAAAGTATAAATTTGTCATCCTGTAGTGCAAAACAAGTTCGCGTATAACAAAGACAAAAAGGAAAACTAACATACAAAATTGTTATGACATATAGACCATAAAAATGCCGCTTGCTGGATAGAAAATAAAATGTAAAACAACTACAAAAAAATTCTTGAAAAAACAGTGTCAAAAAAATGTCGATAGTTTTGTTCTTTGGAAAATTTTGAATTTTTTACTGATCACATGGAAAAATGACATAATTTTTATTTCCTAAAAATCAACGTCAAAGACATAGTATTTTTTTTTTGTAAAAGTAGTGGCATGGTGAAATTTACGTGGAAATGTTCTCCAGAAACATGTCAAAGTTTGAAACGGATCTAATGATCATATGAAAAATATAGAAAAATGTTATTTTTCCTAAAAATCATGGTAAGATTTAATATTTTTGTGATAGTGACATGGCAAATTGAGGGGGGCATGTTTCTCTAGAGCATGAGAAATAATGAAATGCATGTAGTCATGACAAAAGTAGATTCTCAAAATTTTTTTTGTGAAATAGTCACGTAATGTGTCATGGTATGTTCAATAAATTTTTCATGGTATGTAGAATAAAATTACCACGGTTCAAAAATAAAAAATGTATATGCAGTATGGAATGCCATGCTACTATATGATAATACATGCATAAATACAATAGTTGTCGTCCATGTAACATTTTGTTTGAAAGAAAAATGTTTTTATAGATCATGGCAAACTTGGAAATAGTTTCTGCTTGTGATAGGACAGAAATTAGAAAATATTTTTGTAAAAAATGTTGACACGGCAAATGCAGGAATTTTCTTGTAAAACAACAGGACAAATGTTTTGTAAAATGTTTACATGTCTGGTTTAGGAAAAAAATATTTTTAAAATAAATAATTCATAGCCAATTAGCTATGTAAATCATGGCAAATGTGGAGTACAAAAAACTTGGACCATGACAATTATAGATATCATGGGAAAAATTTAAGTTGCCATGTTAATATATGCTAAGTTGTGGGGGCAACTAACTTTAAGTTGTCTCTAATAATCATCATGAAAAAAATGCCACCTCCTCGTGCTTTTGAAAAGTAACCATCTAAAAATCATGGCAAGTTTACAAATATTTTTATTGCTCACATGGCAAAAAGTAGGAGTTTTGGTAGTTTAAAATCAATGATTTTTGTAGGAAAATATAAATGGTTGCATGGCAAATTTAGAAATTTTGCTGTCCTAAATTGTGGAATGAAAAAGAAAATGTTGCAATTGTTAGATGGCAAAGGTAGGAATTATTTTCTCTAAAAAAAGAAGAATGGTCTGACGGTAACTTTAACAGAAAATGTAAAATGTTATCAAGATCATGTCACGGCAGATGTAAAATGTTATCAAGATCACGGCACAGCAAATGGCAAATTTTGGGAGAACCCTACGTGGGACTGTCTTGGTCCACTACAAGAAAACAATACCTACAAAAGAAATTGCCGCGGTCCAGTAACAGTAAACCCAAACAATAAAGTTACCATCCTAGCATAATGGCCTGAGTTGCCAGTTGCCACCGATGGCACAAAACTGCTCCCACTGGTAGCAAGCTAGTAGAAGCTATAAAAATAATATTGCCATGCATTTTACCACGCACCTCTCACTGACCATCGGTATGAAACATGTGTTGTGAGAGCATCTACAACCGGACGCCCCAAACTGACCCCAAACGGACGGCCCGGTTGTCACAGCCCTAGAATACCTGAGTGGAATAGTTGCATCTGCACTCATGCATCATGGCTAAATTTCTGAAAGTTGAATTGAGGTTTGTTGAAACCATCAGAAACCAGTTCAAAAATAATCAATATTTAATTCTCATCAAATGAGTCCAAGGAAATGTTCCTGTTACTCTGTGAAAATATTGGTAAGAGGTAAAATTCAAATCAATATTTTTGGAGTCACAGAAATATTTTTGTTGGGCATTTGAATTAAATCATAATGTATTTGAATTGGCTTTATTTCTGTTATAAAAGAAATACATGCCCAATAATTTTGCAAATTATTGTGGGGCTCTAGAATAATATCTCTAGTGCATACAATAATTTACAGAAGCAAATAAATTTGTTTAGTACTCCAACTAAATCAAAACAAACAAAACAAATATAGAAAACAGAAACAATTTTAGAGAGAGAGAGAGGAAACCTTACCTGTGCAGCCCACCTGGAGCCCAAGTGGCTGGCCAGCCCACTGGCCTCCTCCCTATCGTCTTCCTCCCCTGCCAGGAGGATGAAGGCGCGTGCTCGCCGCGCGCGTCCACGCGCGAGGCCACCTCCTGCCTGTGTGCTCGCTGCTGGAGACGGCCCCGAGCGCCACGACACCCCTGGAATCCCCTCGACCTCTTCCCCGTGCTTTCCCCCCCTCCTCGGTTCTCTCTCTCGCTCGGACCCGAGCGCGCCGTCACCACCGCTAGCTGCCACCGCCCTCTCCGGCAACCCCTCGCTCCACCACCGAGCCCAGTCGCACCGCCGTGGACCAGAGCCTCTCCACGCCGAAGATCGCGAGCGCGGGAGCAGCCCATCGTCGCCATCGAGCTCATCATCGTCCTCTGCCCCGACGATCGCCATCCATCGATTCGCCGTCTTCGACGCCTCCCCGAGCCTGCCGAGCTCCGCCTCGACTCCGATGTGAGCTCCACCGTCTTCTTCCCTACTCCTCGAGCTCGTTCCCATTCACTAGCCGTGCTAGCCGTCGGAGCCGAGAGCTCATCGTCGCCGTTCATGTCGCCGTCGTGGCCACTGTCACCTACGACCGCGACCGAGCACACCACCATGCTCGGCGCCACGCCAGGACCCCAAAACCCTCACATATTGCTCCTGTCGTGCCCCGTAGCGCCCAACCTCTCGATGGCCGAACTCCGGCCGCCGCCTCCTTGGTCGCAGCCATTGTTTCCGGCGATCCGGCGGCCTCCCGAGCGGCCATCTAGATGCGCGCGTGCATGGGCTAACTCCTGCTGGCCTCCGCCATCCATCCGCCACCTGTAGCGCAGCCCCGGCGAGCTTCCGCCATAGGTTTGGTCGTCGCCGGCCGAACTCCGGCGGGGTCAATGTGTCCTGTCATTAGCCACTAATGACCCAGCTAACCACCCCTAGAGCCATTGCCATGTGGGCCCCAGTGCCTAATTAGTTAGTTAACTTCTCTGTTTAGATTAGCACTGATCTCAGGAGGGTCCCACCTGTCACTTTGCCTTTTCCACGTCACACTTTGACCGACCCCACACGTCAGTGTTGACCATGCTGACGTGTCTATTGACCAGGCCCACCTGTCAGCGTCACTAACCGGCCCTGGGTCACTAACCAGTGGACCCCACTGGTCAGGTTTAACCTGGACCCGGTCAGTTGACCTGCTAACGTCACCCTGACGTAGTGCTGACGCAGTAAGGGATTTTCTGGATTTAAATTAATTCAGAAAATTTCAGAAAATAGTATAAACTTCTAAAATTCATATAAATTCAACCGTAGCTCCAAATCAAATAAATTATATATGAAAAATGATCAGAAAAATCCAATCTATCCATTTGTACCATTTTCATGCATGTTAGAACAACTTATGACTACTGTTTAGGAGAAATGAAATGAATGGCATTTGAATATCCACATATGGAGTTTGAATTTGAATCTTGGATTCAAACCAACTCCATTTAACCTACTGCTAGATGCATTAGCTCAAACCACAGCATATTGCCATGTCATGATCATGCATCATATTGTGCATTGCATTGATTGTGTATCTTCTTTGTTTGTCGGTGCTTGTCCCCTCTCAGTAGACGTGTACCGACGATGTGATCGATGACACCGATGAAGAACTATACTATCTTCAGAAGTGCCAGGCAAGCAAAACCCACTTGTTCATTCCGATACAATCCTACTCTCTCGCTCCTGCTCTTTTTACTGCATTAGGACAACAACAAATCATCTGTTACTTGCTGCGGTAGCTGAACCCCTTTATCCTCTGCATGACCTATCATTGCCACAATAAATAGATGAAACCCACTAGCATGAGTAGGAGTTGTTTGAGCCCTGTTGTGCCTACTCATTATTGCTTGTTTTTCATGCCTGCTACTTCTTAGAATTGAGTCAGGTTTGATTCATCGGGGATGAATCAGAGGTGTGTGAACATATCCTACTGTGTGTGAGCTAAGTGTGTGAACATGATTTGGTAAAGGTAGCGGTGAGAGGCCATGTAGGAGTACATGGTGGGTTGTCTCATTGAAGCCGTCCTCAGGAACTGAGTTCTATGTTTGTGATCAATGAAACAACTACTACCATGCATTGGGCCCTGAAATATGACCCCCGCTCGACTTCTTAATCACCCTTGTCCTCTGTCCAAGTGTTGCAAGTAGTTTCTGGTGTTTGTAGTATGCTGGAGGCCGTGCGCAACGCTGACCGGAGGGGTAGGCTGTGATGCGGTAGGCACGTGGCACAGTGTATCGGGCACCCGTTTGGTGTCTCGGGAACCCTGCACACATCGTTTGGGGCCGAATGTGGAAACTCCGGCCGGACTCCCTGCGGATGGAACCTGTATAGGCGATAAACCTGGACTACAGACTTGAGTGTTTAGGTAGGTCGTGGTCTACACCCACGTCGGCTTTCGCTTGAAGTCTGCCGAGCAAATGTCGTATGCAGACGCTAAGTGGTGGAAACATGTATGAAGAAGTACACCCCTGCAGGGTTAATATGATCTATTCGAATAGCTGCGTCCATGGTAAAGGACTTCTGGGTTGCCTATAACAGTTCATAGACAAGTGAAAGTGGATACTCTAAAATACGCAAGATAAGCGTGAGTGCTATGGATGGCGTTCTCGTAGGGAGACGGGAGTGGATCCATAGTGGTGTATTGATATGGTGAATATGTGGACTCATGTGCGCCACCTCAAAAGAGTTACTTGTAGTCGTAGTTCAGGATAGCCACCGAGTCAAAGCTGGCTTGCTGCAGTTAAACCCCACCATCCCCCTTTGTTGATAATGATGCATATGTAGATAGTTCTAATGTAAGTCTTGCTGGGTACATTTGTACTCACGTTTGCCTATTTTATGTTTTGCAGAGAGACTTTAGTCTCGCTAGTAGTTCCGTGTGGACTTCGACGTTTAGCTTGTTACCTCAGCCACGATCTTGAGCCCTCGACGGAATCTGGTAGTTAGTCGGGCTTCTCAGCCTTTTTCATTTGTAGTTGTCTGTACTCAGACATGTTAAGCTTCCGCATCTGCTTTCACTTGTATGATCTGAATGTTGGGTCGTGAGACCCATGTTTGTAATATCTCGCTCCTTAGAGCCTATTGAATAAAATACTTGAGTTGTAGAGTCATGTTGTGATGCCATGTTGTATTTGCACATATCGAGCATATTGTGTGTATGTTATTGAAATGCTTGGTATGTGTGGGATCTGACTATCTAGTTGTTTATCCTTGGTAGCCTCTCTTACCGGGAAATGTCTCCTAGTGCTTCCACTGAGCCTTGGTAGCTTGCTACTGCTCCGGAACACTCAGGCTGGCCGACATGTGTCCTTCTTCATTCATGTGTCTATCCCTTCGGGGAAATGTCACCTGGTGTCTACCGGAGTCCTGTTAGCCTGCTACAGCCTGGTTTACCGGAGTCCTGCTAGCCCAGTTGCTACAGCCCGGATTCATTCGCTGATGACCTACACGTTCATTGTTGGGTCATGTATGTATGTCCCTGTAAGTTAGTGCCACTTTGGATTCACGACTAGCCATGTTAGCCCGGTCTCCTTGTCATATGGATGCTAGCGACACTATCATATACGTGTGCCAAAAGGCACAAACGGTCCCGGGCCTGGTAAGGCGACACCCGTGGGAATACCGTGCGTGAGGCCGCATAGTGAAATGAGGTGTTACATGCTAGATCGGTGTGGCATTGAGTCGGGGTCCTGACAGCTTTGGTATCAGAGCCTGACTGCCTGTAGGATTACCAAGCCAAACTGGTCGAAGTTGAGTCTAGAAATTCTTTAGTTATATAAGGGAATTGATTGTGGGATGGAACATCAGGCTCTTTTTACTCCTTACACCTTATTCCTTCTGATCCGAGTCATCTTATCTTTCCTACGGGGTTAAGGAACTAGGCTTTCTCTTCTTTCTATCAGGATCACGTGTTACTAATCTATAGACTTGTAAGATTGTTGGATTTAGGCCTCGGTTCAGTTTCTAACTCTGTATGTTAACTGTTGATCTCAAAACCTTGATATTGTGCTTCTGAGTGGTTATGCCACCATTTTTGTAGCATGACTCAAATTCTTTTGAGCATTTACAGCCGTTATGTTATCCGAGTCATCCCAGGTTTCTAAACAATCTGATGCACTTGCAAATCCTTTCCCTCTGGTTTTGATGTTCCTTTGGGCCAGGTTAATCACACTAATTGCTGAGTTGAGGTATTCTATTACCTCGACATAAATGTTGGAGTTATTATTATTACCCTAGGTGTCTTAGGGGATCATCTAGTAATCTAGCCATGATTTGTGTCCCAGTGTGATGATTCTGGCCTTTATTCCCGAAAGCATCCCGTGATGCCACTTAGTAGTAGGTATTCTACTCCTTGGGTTTTGAACCCGAGATTCACCCTACTTACTTCATGTTTATAGTGTTTGCTAGTTCCTTTAGGTTATTAGTAACCTTTGCGTTAGTCCTCGAGGTTCATGGTATTCCCTTCTTTCCAATACCATGAACCATTATGGCGGAAATTCTTTGAATCAAAGTTCACAATCAGAGTGCTCTTGATGAGTTCTCCATCATGTTTGTGACTCTGCCAGTCCTACCTCTCTGGATAGATTATCTAAAAGAAACCTGTTGAACTTGGTTCGACATACTAATCTATGCATCTACAACTCAGAAAGTTATATGTTCCTTTGAGTTGTCCCTCTCTTTAGTTGTATCCTGATCTCCGTCTATCATTTGATAGTCAAGAGCATGTATGCCATGCATTCGTGCTCATCGATACCTATTATTCTTGTGGCCATCAAGCCATTCTAATCCGGAATGACTAGGAGAAACAAACTCCAGTACCTCGTCCATCTCTGGGATTGGGTCAAAGTAGTTGTATTCCACAGATCAAAATGCTAATCCAGCTTTTGTTCTGTTCTACCCTGGAGTATTACCATCTTTATATCAAGAATATCATGGGAAATTCACACCATCCTATGAACTCTTGATACAGTGATACTTCTCGCCATAATTATTCATTCCTTGGTCCCGTGTTGTCACAACCGAAATGCCGACAAGTGAACTATGATGTGTGAAGTCAATACTCCTAGCAACGGTGCTGCTTGGTAGTTAATGGACATTAATATCATTCTTAGCGTGTTTGTTATCGAATCACTTTACTAGGATTGATCGTGCTATCTTGTCCTTATTTCTAGTGCACTCTTCGATCAATGAGTTAGGATTATTCAATCCCTTTCTTATTTGATCATATCGTCTTGCTCTGAAAAGCAAGATTGTTCTCGAGCTTAGTAACATACTGGTGGTTCGTGATTTTCCAAATATCTTCTCGGAAGTATCACCAGGTCATCACCTGACCGCTATGTTGAGCTCGTGATCAAGTTGGTTATCTTGTAAACCACCCTTTCTCCAAGAATTTGTGTCAGATACCCTGAGCAAGTTGGTTAAGCTAAACAACAACTTGGAGAGTTGGAAGATAAAAGCTTGTCTGACTTAGTTCATGTTAAGGGATATCTTTTTGTGTGTGTGTGTTGAAGAAAGATGATATCTCCATCGATTGGTCCTCGTGATCTGTTGTTGGATCTATTGCCTTGTCAAAACTTTGACTTGAATATGAGCTATCGTCAATGTCAAATCAGAACCAACGATGTTTGTAATGTTGTCTTACTCGTGGTTGATCCCTCGAGCATACACAATTACATCTTTTGGTCTGACCAATGCTATTACTGTGTTCACATGATGGTGGAAGTCCAGTGATATGGAAATTCCGATGAGTTGCTATTGAGCCCATCAGCAGCATCTTGTCTCCTCCATGATTCATGTTGAACATGAAGCTAGTGTTGGAAACTTCTGCAAGCATTATCTTCATGTCCCGTTCATGGAATACATGTTTGGTGTAAGAAGTGACTTTCTCCAAGTTCACGTGCATCAGGTGCAAGTTACCACCGTGAATTTGAGACATATTGTTTTTGTTTTCTCTGGAACCATCCCAAGTCAGTCATGCATGTGCGAAGTATGCTATGGTTTGACAGGCTCGCTACCTCCATTCCACATGTATCTCCTAGTACACCAAGCCACTGATTGATTTGTTCAAGGAGAAGAAGTTCCTTCTTAAGAGCAAGACTTATGCAAGGACATCGATATCCTCGATGATGGTTCCCCTGCTGAACTCGGTAGTGTTTTATTATAAGACTACTGTGTGGTCATGCTTGTCTCGGACAACATGTTCACATGTTGTAGCAGAACCAGCTCATGTTTTGGAGCTTGCTATCGTAGTTCATTTCCCGAGAATCTCACAACGTCATCTCGTCGATTTGTGTTGCAAACTTTCATTTTTCCTTCTAGACTTGATGAGTCTGGAATATTCTGACACCAACCAGATTTGAATCTCAGGCACATGTCGAGCACATGTCGTGTGCAGACGCTAAGTGGTGGAAACATGTATGAAGAAGTACACCCCTGCAGGGTTAATATGATCTATTAGAATAGCCGC
>NC_057810.1:155874410-156007420 GCF_018294505.1 Triticum aestivum
ATGACGAGATCAAGACAGGAATCCCGTTCAAGGTTGTTTGGTACTTGCCTTTAATTCCAAGGTTGAGGCGATTGTTTGCAAACCCTAGAGAGGCAAAGAGGTTGCGGTGGCATCATGATGAGCGAATTGCAGATAAGTATATGAGGCACCCGAAAGATGGGGCTCAGTGGGAATTAATCGACAACAAGTTTGAAGACTTTGCCAAGGATCCTAGAAGTAAAAGGCTCGGGGAGTGTACCGAGGGGATGAATCCTTTTGGCGATATGAGCACTAATCACAACACATGGCCAGTGCTTCTATGCTTATATAACCTAGCTCCTTGCTTGTGTATGAAGAAAAAAAATACATTATGATGTCAATGATTATCCAAGGCCCGAAGGAACCTGGAAATGACATCAACATTTAGTTTCAGCTACTAGTAGAAGAACTGCTGACAATGTGGATAGATGCACCTGCTGTAAATTTTTATGATGCTTAAAAAAAGAGAGTTTCGATCTACATGTGATGCTGCTGCACACCATTCAAGATATGCCGGCATTAGGCAACACATCAGGGAAGAAAACAAAGGGAGATGGAGGGTGTGTCACATGCATGGATAGGACAGCTAGCAGAAGACTTCTGAACTCGTGCAAAACCGTGTATTTGCGTCATCATAGGTTCTTACGGAAAAATCACCCATACCGAAAGATGAAAGCTGAATTTGATGGTACGACAGAGGTAGAAGTGGGCCCAAGACCCTATGATGGGGAGGTGGTCCACAACATGGCTAAACAAATTAATGTTGTGCTTGGCAAGAATCACGCTTCGACGGTGAAAAAAACACCCAAGGGTCAAGTGTTTAAGAAGAAATCGGTGTTCTGGAAATTACCTTACTGTGAGATTCTACGTGTACGTCACTGCATCGATGTCATGCACATAGAGAAGAACGTATGTGAAAGCATCCTTGGTACTCTGCTCAAGATTAAAGTTAAAAGAAAGGATGGTGAGGATTCACGGTTGGATATGCTTGCTGATCAGTCAAAAGGCAAGAGTGAAGCAGAAGATGATGACAAATTCATCAAAGCTCGCCAGAGTTACAATTTCAGTACAAAAGAAGTAACACAGTTCTTCACCTATTTGTTGTCAGTTAAGATACCCTCTTCCTACTCCGCAAACATCAGAAGTCTCGTGGATGTGAGCTCAGGTAAAATGAAGTTGGGACACATGAAGTCACATGACTGCCACGTAATGTTGACACAAATGCTCCCGGTGGCCATCAGGAATCTGTTGGACAAAGATATAAGGAACACACTCACTGAGCTCTGTGATTTCTTCCACCAACTATGTCAGAAAGTTGTAGATCCTGAAGAGCTAGATCATATGCAAGATGATATTGCAAGAATATTGTGAAACCTAGAGATGTTTTCCCACCGTCATTCTTTGATGTCATGGTCCATCTCACTGTGCACCTTGTCGACGAGATAAAGTATTGCGGTCCTGTGGTTCTTCGCAACATGTATCATTTTGAGCGGTTAATGGGAATACTAAAGCGCTTTTGTCGGAACCGAAACCATCCAGAGGCAAGCATCCTACAAGGTTATACCGTAGATGATATGGTTGAGTTTTGCACCGAATACATGAAACAACGACCTATAGATTTTCCCCTCTCTCACCACGAGGGAAGGCTGAAAGGTAAGTCGGTCCTTGCTGGCACGCAAATGGCTGCACCCGGAGAATTGGCAGAGAAAGCCCATTTGACGGTACTTCTTAACAACCCAGTTCTCAGCGCTTACGCTGAAGAACACTTGGCGGAGATACGCCAAAGCTTCTTACCAATGGTGCCTTCATCAGATGTGGATATGAAGGAGCACACTAAGAACTACGCCGAATGGCTGAAGAAGCGTTTGGCACAAGGATCCATCAATGACATTGCTACGTGGTTGGCACAAAAGCCATCACCTACTGTGTTGACACACCAAGCATATGACATAAATGGATACACGTTCTACACTGATGAACGTGATGAGAAGACCTCATATTAGAACAGATCTGTTCGAATAGAATGCATGACTGTAGATGAAGCTGATAAAAGGGTATACTATGGAACCATCAAAGAGATTTGGGAGTTTGACTATGTGAAAGTTAAGGTGGCATTATTCAGGTGCTCATGGATCCCTCTTGGTCAAGTAAAGGTTGATGATTACAGGAAGACCTGTGTTAATAGGACAATGATGGCATATCACGTGGACCCGTTCATTCTTGCCAGTGATGCTACACAGATTTTCTTTGCAGAAGACCCTTTGCATAAGAACTACCATGTAGTGATGCATGGGAAGAGGGTACTGGGTGTCGACGATGTTGCCGATGAGGACGAGTACGATGAATTTGATGAGTTGCCAGCCAAGGGATCACGCAACCCTGTAACAAAGAAGCGTAAAATCATTAGAAAACCTAAGTTCATTTGGGGTCAACTTAATGATCCCAGTTCCCCCATGTACATGGGAATTAAGCCGTAAGACTAGTCTTTATGCCTACCGAGCAACTTAATTCGTTCAATTTAGAACTGTCGCGTGTACTGAATTTGTGAGTTATGCCAGGTTTTCTATTGATGTAAGAACCGTTAATATGTTGACCTTGATATGATGTCAGCTCAGGCAATGAATATGAACTGTTTTTTGTTATTATTATTATTATATCATAGAGGTAGCACACTTAATTAATTTCACTACAGTATGTGTGAATAAAAATATGTATGTAATCTGGTTTGCGAATAGCACACGGCCCGTTGATGAAAGTCGTGTGCCGACAAAACTCCGCCTATGATCTGAGTCGTGCGTTCTGATTGGCCAGAATCCAAGCCCCACGGATCATACGTCTGCACCGTCGGATGCTCCCAAATCGAACAGCGATCCTCATCCCTTTCGACAACACATGCAGTTCCGGTTGTAATTTTATTTTTATGCACAAAATGCACGTTAAACTCAAAAAAATGTCTTAAATATAGCTAACGATACCCAAAATACGCCAGAAAATAAAACCCATGGTATAATGGTGATTGCGTATCGTGGAAATATTTATGAGGCCAAATGATGAAGTCACCGGCCATAGGAGTTTGAATTGACATGTCTCCTTTGGGAAACCATGATCCTTTATGTGAGATGTTCCGGTTTAGATGGAGCGATCGTCAAAACTTGTGCCAAACTTAAACAAACTTTACAAACTTGTGTCAAAACTCACGCCATGGGCACACATCGATTTTGATGATGTCCGGACTCCATCTAAATTTCCTGTAATTAAAATACAAACTAGGACTACGCCAGTGGCCACATCTCGTGGCCGAAATGTTTGAAACTTTTCCCCGCTTCTCGAACAAACAGATGAAAACTCGCAAAGTGACACACAAATGATATGTACACCTTCTTTGCTAGGCTGGTCGTAATGGGATATCATAGCTAGTATCATGCCAACTAGGCAATTTTGATGAGCTGTCATAGAATTAAATGAAGAAAGAGAGGGTTAAGTATCATATCATGAAACCATGTCATAATAAATGCTATGCTATTATGTGTCATGCATGATACTAGTATATGATCGATACTAGCTAGCTACGTCTGTAATGCGCGCATAGTATCATAAGTAGTTAGACTACCCATAGTGGGAGTAACTTAGGTAGTAACATCACACATATGTAGATAAAATAGACGATGTGGAAAGCAAGAAATGAAGATAGAGAGCCATGTGGTAACATAGCTAGTTACTAATAGTATGAGTAACATCACACATATCAAAGCAAGATGAGTGTATAGCTTAATAAATGAAGTGTTGCATGTTAGCACACATATGTTACTCTCCACTATAGAGGTAGTAACATAGAGTAGTAACATGGGCATGTTACTACTCTATGTTACTACCCATTATGGCTAGTCTTAGTATCTTAGGTTGCCTTATTAATTGCCATGAACGACACAAAGTAGTACAACATTTAATATGTGATACATTATATCATGATATGATACCCGGCCCAAACCCTCTCTTTCCTCATTTAACTGCGTGCCACGTCATCCAAAAATTCTAGTTTGACATGCATATGATACCGCTTGATACTCCCATTACGACCAACCTTAGGGTGACCATAGTGGGGGTATCAAAGCCGGTATCATGCAATTGAGAATAACAAATATGATGATGTGTGGCAAAGAAGCCATAACATAGATACTGTAACAATATATAACATAAATGTTATACTACTTTGTGTCATGCACACGGCACTACTAGGAAAAGGGCTATAGATGATATGAACACTAATGGCGCACCAGACATGGCACTACTATATACTAATGGCGCACCATGTGTTGGTGCGCCATTAGTGTCCAAATACTAATGGCGCACCACATCCACGGTGCGCCATTAGTAAGAATTTTTTTTTCAAAACTAGTAATGGCGCACCAGGGGATAGTGCGTCATTACTAGTTAAACTAGTAATGGTGCACCACATCCACGGTGCGCCACTAGTAATTTTTGTTCAATTTTTTTTATTTTTTTTTCAAAACTAGTAATGGCGCACCAGGGGATAGTGCGCCATTACTAGTTAAAACTAGTAATGGCGCACCACATCCACGGTGCGCCACTAGTAATATTTTTCAATTTTTTTCTAAACTAGTAATGGCGCACTGTGGGAGTGGTGCACCATTACTAATTGAACTAGTAATGGCGCACCACTCCCACAGTGCGCTATTACTAACTTCGCCCAAAAAATCCACCAAATGCACACCCCCCTGGACTGCCTTTTCAGTTATAAAAAAATAAAAGAAAATGATGGAAATGTCAAAAAAATAAAAGAAAATAAGTTTCCCATGTGATATGTGGTCTAGTTGTTGGGAAAATTTACAAATATGATTTTCAACTTTATTTGCAAAATCTCTCTGGAACCCCGTTAAACATTTTCAAAATCCTCAAAAACCTAACAGAAAAAAAGTTACGGGGCTTTCAAGATCTAGAGGCAAAAAAATTCAAACTTACTAGTGGCGCACCGTTTGCAAGGTGTGCCACTAGTAACAGAAAAAAAATTGGTTTCGATTTTTTTTTTGTAATTTTTTTTCAAAAAATGATAGGTAATATGACCGGGAAGTTTGAAATATTTTCCAAAATTTCATCATAGTCATGAACATGGACAAAGTCCTAGACATCAATAAGGTATAATAGGATTGATATGATAGATATATCAACAAGTGCCTGTTTAGTGAGGTGGTGTTCGGGTTGGATAGAACTGCGAAGTTAAGCGTGCTTGGGCTGGAGTAGTGTGAGGATGGGTGACTTTCTAGGAAGTTTGACCACTTAGTGCGATTTGACTTGAGATTAAGCATATTGACCCGAGATTAAGCCATAGTGACTCGAGATTAAGAAAAAAACGAAAAAAAAATTCTGAAATTTTTTTTGACCCGAGATTAAGCCATAGTGAATCGAGATTAAGAAAAAAACGAAAAAAAATTCTGAAAATTTTTTTGAATTTTTTTTGAATTTTTTTTGTTACTAATGGCACACTTCTATGTGGTGCACCATTAGTATCTGATATACTAATGGCACACCGTGGGCTATACTAATGGTGCACCAGTGGTGCGCCATTAGTATTTAATACTAGTGGCACACCGGTAGTGGGCCATTAGTAGGCAAAACTGGTGCGCCACTAGTAGGCCTTTTCCTAGTAGTGTGGCCATAAATATGTTCATCTATGGTATATATATATATATATATACTAGCTCTATGATAATATATATATGCACTATCTGAAGGTACATACGTAGTATCATACACTAGTATCATATGCATGATACTATAGTATATATGATACTTTCCTACTATACAAAGGCTGGCCATAGTGGTGGTATATATCTTAGCCGACGATACCATGCACTCGAAGAAATAGCAAGTATGCTGATGTGGCAAAGAATTAAATATAGTGAGGGTTAGACCGTTAGAGTAACATATAGGTGGACATTGTATCATCTTAAATGCGATGCTAATTTGTGTCATGCATGGCAATAAATATGATCTATGATACTATATATACTCTATGTATTATAATATGCGCTATAATTGAAGGTAGTATCATACACTATAGGTAGTATAGATCATATATATAGCAAGTATGCATGATATAGTATATGATACTCTCCACTATGAGTAGCCTAGTTAAGTATAGCCTAACTAAAACACCCACATGTAGTCGTAGTGGGTTTTTTTACTTTATATGCACTAAAATGCAAGGTAAGTGCAAAGAATGACTTAAACATAGTGAGGGTTAGACTGGCACACTTCTATGTGGTGCGCCATTAGTATTTGGTATACTAATGGCACACCGTGGGCTATACTAATGGTGCACCAGTGGTGCGCCATTAGTATTTAATACTAGTGGTGTGGTACTAGTGGCACACCAGTAGTGCGCCATTAGTAGGCAAAACTGGTACGTCACTAGTAGGCCTTTTCCTAGTAGTGTGGCCATAAATATGGTCATCTATGGTATATATATATACTAGCTCTATGATACTATATATATGCACTATCTGAAGGTACATACGTAGTATCATACACTAGTATCATATGCATGATACTATAGTATATATGATACTTCCCTACTATACAAAGGCTGGCCATAGTGGTGGTATATATCTTAGCCGACGATACCATGC
The DNA here is from genome assembly GCF_018294505.1 of Triticum aestivum. NCBI lineage: Eukaryota > Viridiplantae > Streptophyta > Magnoliopsida > Poales > Poaceae > Triticum > Triticum aestivum. Next base: position 155,881,076 of record NC_057810.1, read on the forward strand.
ACTCGGAGAAATAGCAAGTATGCTGATGTGGCAAAGAATTAAATATAGTGAGGGTTAGACCGTTAGAGTAACATATAGGTAGACATTGTATCATATTAAATGCGATGCTAATTTGTGTCATGCATGGCAATAAATATGATCTATGATACTATATATACTCTATGTATTATAATATGCACTATAATTGAAGGTAGTATCATACATTATAGGTAGCATAGATCATATATATAGGAAGTATGCATGATATAGTATATGATACTCTCCACTATGAGTAGCCTAGTTAAGTATAGCCTAACTAAAACACCCACATGTAGTCGTAGTAGGGTTTTTGACTTTATATGCACTAAAATGCAAGGTAAGTGCAAAGAATGACTTAAACACAGCAGACGACCTAAACGGGCCGGAAAATGAAACCAAGGGTATATCCGCGATTGTTTACCATGATTTTTTCCGAGGTGGAACGATGTAGAGTAACTGACGATTTGTAGTCGAAGTGTCGCGTCTCCTTTTGGAAACTATGATCCTTCTTGCGAGATTCTCCGGTATGGAAGGTGCGAGCACCAAAACTTGTGCCAAACTTTACCAATTTTTTCCATGCGGTCGTGAGGGCACGCCACAGTGCACAATGAATTTCGTTATTTTCGGGACTCTATATGCATTTCCTGAAATTAAAATACCAACAAGGCCTATGCCTCTGATCGCACGCTGCGGCCGAACTGTTTGAAGTTTTTTCCTGTTTCTCGCGCAATGAATGAAAACTCGCAAAGCGACACCCAAATGATCTTGCTCTAACACACACGTGTATTTGCGACTATATATATATATATATAGAAATTAAATGAGATCTCTTTTATTTTTGCATACTCAAAGTTTGAGATTGCTAGTGAGGCCTGCTGCTTGGTAAAATGTACCAGAAAATCGAAACATAGGGTACAATCGTGATTTCTTACCGTGGGAAAAAAATTTGGAGGCGAAACGATGAACTCATGTTTTCATTCAAACAAAAATATGTTGTTAGTTAATGTAAATGTTTTCAAATAGCACATGGTTCACTCACGAAAGCCGTGTGTCTACTAAACCGTGGCCGATGCCCCCCAGCCACGCGCACAATCTGTGTCGTGCGTTCTGATTGGCTAGAACCCAAACCCCACGGATCGTACGTCTACACCGTTGGATGCTCCCAGATCGAAAGGTGATCCTAATCCCTTTCGACAGCAGATGCAGTTCCGGCTGTGATTTTTTATGCGGTTCCTCCTCCTACTTCGACTCCTTCACCATCCTGGTATGCTGTTAGTTAATGTAAATGTTTTCAAATAGCACACGGTTCACTCACGAAAGTCGTGTGCCTACCAAACTGTGGCCGATGCCCCCCTTGCCGCGTGCGCGATCTAAGTCATGCGTTCTAATTGGCAGAACCCAAACCCCACGACTCGTACGTCTGCACCGTTAGATGCTCCCAGATCAACGACAATCCTCATCCCTTTCGATAGGAAATGCAGTCCGCCTAGGAATTGATTTATATGCCAAAATGCACGGTAAATGCCAAAAATGTCTTACATGTAGCACACGAGACCTGAAATGCGCCAGCAAATCAAACCCGTGGTATAATGGTGATTACTTAACATGGGAAAAATTTAGAAGCGAAACAATGAAGTCACGTCTTCATTTCAAAATCAGTACGTCTTCAAATCTAATGAAAATTTTCTCTTTGTGCACACGAGCGCTTAGAGGCAACCGTTTGCATAGGCCTTTCCGCGCAGCGACCGGGGATATTTCCCACCCTTTTCACCTAGGCCGCCAATATTCCCCATGGCCCGCCTGCGTTTCACTGAATTAGTCCACCCAATCTCCATCGCCGGCCCCCTCCCCAGATCCATAGCAGAACCCTCTCCGGCGCCGACGTGCTCACCCCGGCCATGTGCCCGCTCTTCGGCGTCAAGCCTACCTCCACTGCCATTCCCAACACGCGGCTGCCCGCGCCTCGCCGTCTTCGTTTGCTCGGCAGCCACCCTCGAGAATATCGATGTTGTAATCCTCACCTCTCCTGTGGTCCGGCCGGGTTTGCATCAAGAGGCCTATTAGTTACTCACTACTGCAGGATGCTGCTATCGCCGACACTACTATCAGAGACCCTTCGAGAAAACTATGTGCGATGCAATAATCGCAAACGGTGGTGTCAGAGAATCATCTAAAATGTGCAAAACGTTTGTGGTGACGGATGCATCAAACACGATTCAGATTTTAGTTGTGTGTGCGACGCAAGGCATACGGATCATTTCAATTAATTGTTTCTGATGAGGAGGAACAAAAGAAACGGGCAGCCAGATGAAGGCGTGTGCGATACACAACATACGATTCACTCAGATGAACTGTTTGTGATTAGGCAACACAAAAGAAACGGTCAGCCAGATCAAGGTGTGTGTGCGATATTCAGCATGCGGTTCACTCGGATGAACTGTTTGCGTTGAGACAAGAGAACAGAAACTGTTTAATATAACAAGATGTGTGTGATATGCGGCAAACAGGTATGTAATTAGAAATGTGTGCGAAGCCGATAATAACATAGACGATTTCTTCTAATAAGATGTATGTGATATGCTCTGTCTACACAACACGTATTGTCCATTGGGGGACGGGCGGTCATCCGGATACACTGTAAGGATGCGAAGAGGCATCCCATATCAGCAAGGACTAGTTGTTCCACCAGTAGCTCATCTAAGAGAACTCTCAAGTTTAGTGTGCTCAGGCTGGAGCAGCCATCAGATGGGTGACTAGATGGGAAGTTGCGTTGATGTTAAATTAACTGATAGGATGGGTCATATCGGTCAAATGGCCGAAATGACCCATTCCCTCAGCTAATTTAACCTCGAGATCCTTATTTTTCATTTTTATTTTATTTTTTAACATATGTTAAAGAAGGTCTACCACATTACTTTTTGACAATGTGTATACGTGGCATATAGTTGATCCGTCCGAACTGTTTGTGATGGAATAAACCGTGTGTGTTGTGGGAAACACTTACTAGTGTACAACCGTTTGCGATTGATGAATTCATCACCGATGGGTTCCCTAGTGTGGTCCATGTTCATCTCATCATCATCTACTTCTTGTGCTACCTCGATGCTCCTTTATATTGTAAGTTTCCATCAATTGATGGTGTTCTATGAACACGCCACCATTTCCCGCCATTTCCTCACCTGTTCCCCGCCACCCAGCGATATTGCACATAAACCTTGGCGGGGCGCGACGCATAGAGGCAACAAGCGCAACCTGTAGCACATCCACCTTTTCCAAGCATGCAAACGCACCAAAGCGCCGCCTCTGCCATCAACCTCGTTGATGAGGAAAACCAGAAGGCGCCACGACCCGTCGAGGCCGCGGCGCTCCCCGGTAATGCGATGGACAACACCGTGATGCGCGTCATTGCCAGGGTTGAGCAGACCTTTAGCGCATGGTGCTTCAGCTCCGTGCATGAAGATAGGCATGTCAGCACCGAGAGGCTGCAGCTCGCCGTACAACATGATCGATGGCGCGCTGCAGAGCAAGGTAGGCGTGTCCGTGCTGATAGGCTGTAGCTCAACACACGGCGAGAGTGTTGGAGCGCCGCAGAGCGAGAGGAGCGGCGCACCGCATAGCAAGAGCGGATCCATCGGCGCTTGCCAGCTGTTGACAGGGCGTCGCAGCTGGGTACATGTCCCGTCAGTACCCCCATTCCTTGCCAGGAGTGGGCACAGGCCCTCTGCGCCGTACTTGCACCAGAGGCCGTCCGCGCTGTACTTGCACCTTACGCCCGCCGCACCGTTCGCATGGCAAGCGCTGTTTGCCTTGTCCGCGGCCTGCTCGATGCCAACACACTGGTCGGTAGGCTTGACTGCCTCCTTGGCAAAGGTTTCCACTTGGGCGTAGTAGAGGAACATGGCCTTCGCATCCTCGAGGTGGTGACCTCCGATGAAATAGCCAACTTGGAGCTCAAGGTCGCGCTCCAGATGTACCGCGAGCGTGTCGACCGCTTGGACGAACGCATGCACGAGTTCAGGCAGAGCCAAGAGCTACCATAGGCAAGGGCTGCTGGTCATGGTCTCATGGACATATTTTATTTTTTTGAGTCGTTTCGACATGGATAGCTATGTATTCACAACAATCATACTATTGCTCTGTTTATTGCTCTGTGTCAATGTGTGTACTCTGTTTTCCGCTCTTATATGTTATGTTTCAATGTGTGTTTATATGCTTTCCATTCTATAAATGTGGACGATAACAGATACATTCAAATTAGTATACAAAACAGATAGAAAATGGAATTCATAATATATATAATATTAATTTTTCATTAGTTCATCACAGAATATATATAATATCATCACATATACGTCATGATACTTAACTACTAGGTACAATGCACAAAATTGAAAATGAACAATACTAGAACTAATAATCCCTCCCGGGGCCAGTATTCTAGCAGCCCCTCACCAGCATCTCCCTAGTGCATGACGTCTTCCCAGAGCATAGGCAGTACTCCGCCTCCTCCGCCTCGCAGAGCTTGACGTGCCGATCTGCCTCTTATAGGCGGACACACGCGAACGATCTTGCCATTTAGTTGGGCGCCCACCGGAGCTCCTCATCAGTGGCATGCTGGAGCTTATCGGACCAGCTCCACACAACGACGAGGCACTTAGCGCCTCTGGCCTTCCTCGCGAAGTACTCGTCTTCGTACACTTCCTCCACATGATGACGCGCCCGCCCCCAAAGCACCGCCACCTCCTTTTTCCAGGCGGCATAACAAGCTTCATAGGTCGCCTGGTACCTGGCATCCTCCTCCACCATCTCCTTCTTGAAAGCCACTTGCCTGGCTTTCTCAACCGGCGGCAGCGACTTTCAAAGACAAAGGTCGTACTGGCCCCAAATCAAATCCAAATTTGGGAGGGTCTGGCGCAACCTTGTCCGATGGCGCGCAGGTGTCCTTGTCGCTGCTCAAAGAGTGATCGTCCTCGGGGGGTGGCGACTCCTCGTCAGCGCGTGGGCAGACCGGCGGTGCCTGATACGTCTCCGTTGTATCTATAATTTTTGATTGTCCCATGCCAATATTATTCACTTTCATATACTTTTTGGCAACTTTTTATACTATTTTTGGGACTAATATATTGATCCAGTGCCCAGTGCCAGTTCCTGTCTGTTGCATCTTTTTTGTTTCGCAGAAACCCAATATCAAACGGAGTCCAAACGGGATAAAAACGGATGGAGATTTTTTGTAATATTTATGATTTTCTGGAAGTAAAATCAACACGAAACGGTGTCTAGGGTGGTCACGAGGTAGGGGGGCGCGCCCTACCCCCCAGGCGCGCCCCTGACCCTCGTGGTCCACCCGTAAGGCGGTTGATGCTCTCCTTCTAGCGCAAGAAATCTAATTTTGCAAGGAAGATCTGAGCGAAAGATTTACCCCAATCGGAGTTACGGATCTCCAGATATAAAGGAAACGGTGAAGGGGTAGAATCTGCCAACGCAGAGAATGTGGAAACTGAGAGATAGATCCAATCTCAGACGGGCTCTCGCCCCTCCCAAGCCATGGGAGCCAAGGACCAGAGGGGAAACCCTTCTCCCATCTAGGGAGAAGGTCAAGGAAGAAGAATAAGAAGGGGGGCTCTCTCCCCCTTGCTTCTGGTGGCGCCGGAACGCCACCGGGGGCCAGCATCATCACCGCGATCTTCACCAACACCTCTGCCATCTTCACCAACATCTCCATCACCTTCCCCCATCTATATCCAACGGTCCACTCTCCCGCAACCCGCTGTACCCTCTACTTGAACATGGTGATTTATGCTTCATATTATTATCCAATGATGTGTTGCCATCCTATGATGTCTGAGTAGATTTTCGTTATCCTATCGGTGATTGATGAATTTCTATGATTGGTTTGAGTTGCATGTTTTATTATTGTTTCTGTCCTATTGTGCCCTCTGTGTCGTGCAAGTGTGAGGGATTCCCGCTGTAGGGTTTGCAATATGTTCATGATTTGCTTATGGTGGGTGGCGTGAGTGACAGAAGCACAGACCCGAGTAAGTAGGTTGTTTGCATATGTGATAAAAGGGGACTTGATGCTTTAATGCTATGGTTGGGTTTTACCTTAATGAATCTTTAGTAGTTGCGGATGCTTGCTAGAGTTCCAATCATAAGTGCATATGATCCAAGTAGAGAAAGTATGTTAGCTTATGCCTCTCCCTCAAATAGAATTGCAGTAGAGATTACCGGTCTAGTAACGTAGTCAATTGCTTAGGGACAATTCCACAACTCCTACCACCACTTTTCCACACTCGCTATATGTACTTTATTGCTTCTTTATCTAAACATCCCCTAGTTTATATTTACGTGTTCTTTACTTTCTTGCAAACCTATCCAACAACACCTACAAAGTACTTCTAGTTTCATACTTTTTCTAGGTAAATCGAACGTCAAGCGTGCGTATAGTCGTATCAGTGGCTGATAGGCTTGAGAGAGTATTTGTTCTACCTTTAGCTCCTCGTTGGGTTCGACACTCTTACTTATCGAAAGAGGCTACAACTATCCCGTATACTTTCGGGTCATCAAGACCCATTTCTGGCGCCGTTGCCGGGGAGCAATAGCGTGGGGTGAATATTCTCGTGTGTGCTTGTTTGCTTTATCACTAAGTAATTTTTATTTGCGGTTCTAAGTTGTTTTCTATCTTTATATATGGATATGGAACACAAAATACCAAAAAAATTAGCTGTACTTGCTACTCATGAGGATGGGGTAACTCCTAAAACCCTCGATTCTCATTATGCGAGAGATATTATATACTACTTTGATAATCCTGAGAAAAACCCATTCAAATTTATAATGGGAGACACGTTGGATCAACATGAATACTTTAGGGATTATCGCTCGACACAAAAAGCGAAACTATTATGGGATCAATTTATTATGTTGTGTTGGTATGCCTGGGCTCTATGCTTGAGATATGATGTTACTTGTTGCTCTAGGATGGAGGCTCCACACCTTCCCTTTTCATGCGAATTTAATGATAATGAAACATTAGCTTCTTATGCTAATGGTATATATGATTACTATGATGTGGAACAAATAGAAGAATTTGTTGCTTTTAAGGCTGCTTATGAAATTGAAGCTTTGTTTGAAAAGTATGAAGCTTTAGATGATGATGTTTATAGGCCTGAAAATCTTGCTATACTTAGATATTGCTACGAAAATTATAAATACAATTACTATATTAATGCATTTATTAAGAAAGTCTCCGCTGTCCAAGAAGAGATTAATATTTTCAAGGAATGTATGGAAGAAGAAATTGATGAAACTGTGAGCTCATTGGATGAAAAAGATGATGAGGAGAGCGAAGAAGAAAAGGAGGAGGAGCGGATTAGCTACCCATGCACACCTTCTAATGAGAGTAACCCTCCAACTCATACATTATTTAATTCCCCTTCGTGCTTACCGAAGGATGGTTGCTATGATGATTGCCATGATGATTGCTATGATGATTGTTATGATCCCGTTGATTCTCTTGAAATATCCCTTTTTGATGATGCTTGCTATGCTTGTGGCCAAGATGCCAATATGAATTATGCTTATGGAGATGAACTTGCTATAGTTCCTTATGTTAAACATGAAATTGTTGCTATTGCACCCACGCATGATAGGCCTATTATCTTTTTGAATTCTCCTGACTACACTATATCGGAGAAGTTTGTGCTTATGAAGGATTATATTGATGGGTTGCCTTTTACTACTACACATGATGATTTTGATGAATATAATATGCATGTGCTTTCTGCTCCTACTTGCAATTATTATGAGAGAGGAACTATGTCTCCACCTCTCTATGTTTCCAACATGATAGAATTGCAAGAAACTGCTTATACTATGCATTGGCCTTTACTTGGTGTGCATGAATTGTTCTTTTATGACATGCTGATGCATAGGAAGAGAGTTAGACTTCGTTGTTGTATGATATATGTTACTTTATGCTCAATACTAAATTACAAATCATTGTTAATTAAAATTGGCTTTGATATACCTTGGGATCCGGGTGGATTCATTACTTGAGCACTAAATGCTTAGCTTAATGGCTTTAAAGAAAGCGCTGCCAGGGAGACAACCCAGAAGTTTTAGAGAGTCATTTATTTCTGTTGAGTGCTTTCATATAGTTTAAAAACAACAAAAATAAAGAGGGGAACCCAAAACTTTTCAAAAAGGAAAGTGAAAGTGAGAAAGACAAGCATTGTTGAAGTGGGAGCTAGCCTTGAACTTTGTTCATGCTCACGGAAACTTTGTGAATCTTGATTACAGAAACTTTTCAACAAAAATAATTATCCCCTTGTACAATTCCATTGTATTATAAAAATAATGTGCAAAGGTTTGCCTTTAGGATGTTTACAATGCTTGTTGGTTTGTACGGTGCAGGACAGAAACTTTGGCTGTAGTGCGCGATTTTACATTTTTAACTGAAACGTCAAATGGTTCTGATTCTTTTTGAACTGTCTTGATGTACAACTTGTTTATTTTTCTTAATGTTGGTAGAATTTTTGGTGTAGCAGAAGTATGGTGGATGTTCAGATTGCTACAGACTGTTCTGTTTTAGACAGATTCTGTTTTTGATGCATAGTTTGCTTGTTTTGATGAAACTATCAATTTATATCAGTGGATTATGCCATGAAAAAGTTACATTACAGTAGACACAATGAAAAAAAATATGAAATGGTTTGCAACAGTACTTAGAGTGGTGATTTGCTTTATTATACTAATGGATCTTACCAAGTTTTCTGTTGAAGTTTTGTGTGGATGTAGTGTCTAATCGAGGATGTTTCAATGTGAGAAGAAGGAAGAGAGGCAACAGCTCAAGCTTGGGGATGCCCGAGGCACCCCAAGTAAATATTCAAGGAGACTCAAGCGTCTAAGCTTGAGGATGCTGGGGAGGCATCCCCTCTTTCTTCAACAAGTATCGATATGTTTTCGAATTCGTTTCATTTATGCATTATGTGCAAGTCTTGGAGCGTCTTTTGCATTTAGTTCTCCTTTTTCTTTTATGCACCATGCTGGTATGAGATAGTCTTTGGTTGATTTACAGAATGCTCATTGCACCTCACTTAAATCTTTTGAGTATGGCTTTATAGAATGCTTCATGTGCTTCACTTATATCATTTGAAGTTCGATTGCCTGTTTCTCTTCACATAGACAACCGCCATTTGTAGAATGCTCTTTTGCTTCACTTATAATTGTTAGAGCATGGGCATATCTTTTGTAGAAAGAATTAAACTCTCTTGCTTCACTTATATCTATTTAGAGAGATGACAGGAATTGGTCATTCACATGGTTAGTCATAAAATCCTACATAAACTTGTAGATCGCTGAATATGATATGTTTGATTCCTTGCAATAGTTTTGCGATATAAAGATGGTGATATTAGAGTTATGCTAGTGGGTGGTTGTGGATTGTAGATACACTTGTGTTGAGGTTTGCAAGTCCCGTAGCATGCACGTATGGTAATCGTTGTGTGACAAATTTGAAGCATGGGGTGCTTCTTTGATTGTCTTCCTTATGAGTGGCGGTCCGGGACGAGCGATGGTCTTTTCCTACCAATCTATCCCCCTAGGGGCATGCGCAGTAGTACTTTACTTCTAGGGCTAATAAACTTTTGCAATAAGTATATGAGTTCTTTATGACTAATGTGAGTCCATGGATTATACGCACTCTCACCCTTCCACCATTGCTAGCCTCTTCGGTACCGTGCATTGCCCTTTCTCACCTTGAGAGTTGGTGCAAACTTCGCCGGTGCATCTAAATCCCGTCATACGATACGCTCTATCACACATAAGCCTCATTATATCTTCCTCAAAACATCCACCATACCTACCTATCATGGCATTTCCATAGCCATTCCGAGATATATTGCCATGAAACTTCCATCATCATCACATACATGACTTAAGCATTCATTGTCATATTGCTTTGCATGATCGTAAGATAGCTAGCATGATGTTTTCATGGCTTGTCCGTTTTTTGATTTTATTGCTACGCTAGATCATTGCACATCCCGGTACACCACCGGAAGCATTCATATAGAGTCATATCTTTGTTCCAGTATCGAGTTGTAATATCGAGTTGTAAGTAAATAAAAGTGTGATGATCATCATTATAGAACATTTCCCCATAATAAAAAAAAGAGGAAAGGCCAAAGAAGCCTAAATAAAAAAAAAGGGGGCCAAAGAAGCCCACCAAAAAAGGGGCAATGTTACTATCTCTTTTTGCACACTTGTGCTTCAAAGTAGCACCATGTTCTTCATGTAGTGAGTCTCATATCTTGTGCTTCAAAGTAGCACCATGTTCTTCATATAGATTGTCTCCTATGTTGTCACTTCCTTATACTAGTGGGAATTTTCATTATAGAACTTGGCTTGTATATTCCAATGATGGGCTTCCTCAAATGCCCTAGGTCTTCATGAGCAAGCAAGTTGGATGCACACCCACCTAGTTTCCAGTTTGAGCTTTCATACACTTATAGCTCTAGCGCATCCGTTGCATGGCAATCCCTACTCCTCACATTGATATCTATTAATGGGCATCTCCATAGCCCGTATATACGCCTAGTTGATGTGAGACTTTCTCCTTTTTTGTCTTCTCCACATAACCTCCATCATTATATTCTATTCCACCTATAGTGCTATATCCATGGCTCGCGCTCATGTATTGCGTGAGCGTTGAAAAAGCTGAAGCGCGTTAAAAAGTATGAACCAATTGCTTGGCTTGTCATCGGGGTTGTGCATGATGGGGGCATTTTGTGTGACGAAAATGAAGCATGGCCAAACTGTATGATTTTGTAGGGATAAGCTTTCTTTGGCCTTGTTGTTTTGAAAAGACATGATTGCTTTATTGGTACGCTCGAAGTATTATTGTTTCTATGTCAAATGATAGACTATTGCTTTGAATCACTCATGTCTTAATATTCATGCCATGATTAGACATATGATCAAGATTATGCTAGGTAGCATTCCACATCAAAAATTATTCTTTTTTATCATTTACCTACTCGAGGACGAGCAGGAATTAAGCTTGGGGATGCTGATACGTCTTCGTCGTATCTATAATTTTTGATTGTTCCATGCCAATAATATTCACTTTCATATACTTTTTGGCACTTTTTATACTATTTTTGGGACTAACATATTGATCCAGTGCCCAGTGCCAGTTCCTTTCTGTTGCATGTTTCTTGTTTCGCAGAAACCCAATATCAAACGGAGTCCAAACGGGATAAAAACGGACGGAGATTTTTTCTGGAATATTTATGATTTTCTGGAAGTAAAATCAACGCGAAACGGTGTCCAGGGTGGTCACGAGGTAGGGGGGCGGGCCCTACACCCACAGGAGCGCCCCTGACCCTCGTGGTCCACTCGTAAGGCGGTTGACGCTCTCCTTCTGGCGCAAGAAAGCTAATTTTACAAGGAAGATCTGAGCGAAAGATTTACCCCAATCGGAGTTACGGATCTCTAGATATAAAGGAAATGGTGAAGGGGTAGAATCTGCCAACGCAGAGAACGCAGAAACAGAGAGATAGATCCAATCTCGGAGGGGCTCTCGCCCCTCCCAAGCCATGGGAGCCAAGGACCAGATGGGAAACCCTTCTCCCATCTAGGGAGAAGGTCAAGGAAGAATAAGAAGAAGGGGGGCTCTCTCCCCCTTGCTTCTAGTGGCGCCGGAACGCCGCCGGGGGCCATCATCGTCACCACGATCTTCACCAACACCTCCGCCATCTTCACCAACATCTCCATCACCTTCCCCCATCTATATCCAGCGGTCCAATCTCCCGCAACCCGCTGTACCCTCTACTTGAACATGGTGCTTTATGCTTCATATTATTATCCAATGATGTGTTGCCATCCTATGATGTCTGAGTAGATTTTTGTTGTCCTATCAGTGATTGATGAATTGCTATGATTGGTTTGAGTTGCATGTTTTATAATTGGTGCTGTCCCATTGTGCCCTCCGTGTTGTGCAAGCGTGAGGTATTTCCGCTGTAGGGTTTGCAATATGTTCATGATTTGCTTATGGTGGGTGGCGTGAGTGACAGAAGCACATACCCGAGTAAGTAGCTTGTTTGCATATGGGATAAAAGGGGACTTGATGCTTTAATGCTATGGTTGGGTTTTACCTTAATTAGTCTTTAGTAGTTGCGGATGCTTGCTAGAGTTCCAATCATAAGTGCATATGATCCAAGTAGAGAAAGTATGTTAGCTTATGCCTCTCCCTCAAATAGAATTGCAGTAGAGATTACCGGTCTAGTAACGTAGTCAATTGCTTAGGGACAATTCCACAACTCCTACCACCACTTTTCCACGCTCGCTATATTTACTTTATTGCTTCTTTATCTAAACAGCCCCTAGTTTATATTTACGTGTTCTTTACTTTCTTGCAAACCTATCCAACAACACCTACAAAGTACTTCTAGTTTCAGAATTTTTCTAGGTAAAGCGAACGTCAAGCGTGCGTATAGTCGTATCAGTGGCCGATAGGACTTGAGAGAGTATTTGTTCTACCTTTAGCTCCTCATGGGGTTCGACACTCTTACTTATCGAAAGAGGCTACAACTATCCCGTATACTTGCGGGTTATCAGTGCCATAGCAGAGATTTGAGATAGATAGATAGATATATAGATAGATAGATAGATAGAGAGAGAGAGGGCAAGCAAGGGGAGGATCTGGATGAGAATGCAGGCGGGACGGCGTAAGCAAGGTAGTATTAATTGGTGGCCGGAATCTAGATCGACCGGAACAGTACACGCACCGTTTGCCAGAATTTACGAGTACTGTAGTTTGAATTACTCACGATTCCCATAGAAAAATCCATGTGTGAACATAATAGCTGACGGTTCGCAATGCAGAACCATGTCTAATTAAGAAAGCCCACCACTCACCTTCCAAACCTCGAGGCGTGAAATAGAGTGCTAATTGTGTGGGGCCGATTGTCTTGCTAGATTTTACGTTTTGTTTTTTGAACACCAGATATTTACATCGTCTGATGATTTTTTAACTCGCACACAAGTACACAAATATTATTTTTCAAACCGTTATGGTTAGCCGTTGCATGTAGATGTAGTTCAAAATTGAATTATGGTCATTAAATGGCTAGAAAATCTAATGGAACCCTAGTTGCCGATCTTTCATGATTTGGAGAGGATCCTACCAAGAACACGAAGAACACGAGGAGGGGAACGAGGGGAAAACACGAGAGAACAATCAACCAACAAGAATAAAGTCACACATGCACTAGATCCTTGAAACACAAAAGGGTAGAAGATCCAAATCCAACAAGGGACAATACATGGGGTAACCGGTTCTTCTCCATGAGGAGGTCTTGAAGAGGGTCTTCTCCGAGAGGAGGTCTTGAATCCAAGTGGATCTTCTCCGAAGAGGTGTCGGTCCCTCGCGAAGGAGTAGATCCGGATGGATGAGTGAGGCTGTATCTCACAAATGAGCTATCACAACGCTACCCTATCTTGGAGGCTGGAGAGGTCTATTTATAGTCGTAGTACCAAAGGGGGCCGAAGTGAAGGGATACAAGGGCATCAGCCCGAAGGTGCGGCCACACATGCAGCAGACGTCCGCTGGGGACCGGTCATCCGGAGGATCACGAATGGCCGGACGTCCGGTAGTCGTTGGTCTTCTGCTAATTCTGTTCTGTGAAGGTGGTGCCGGATGTCCGGTGTCTTAGGTATTCCGCTAATTTCTCTTCGGATGTGCAATTGCCGGTCGTCCAGTGCGGACCGGTCATCCGCTCGCTAGGAGGTGTGGCCGGTCGTTCGGTCCGGGCCAGACGTCCGCTCGCTGTAGCATGTGTCGGTTGTGACTTGGGCAGGCTGGGCTTCAGGCGCCGGACGTCTGGTCCCGACCGGTCATCCGGTGGCTGTGTCATCTTCGACGTCTCTTCTTCTTGGCCTTCACACTCGGTGTCCTCACCGTCTTGGTCATTGAATGTAGTTGTTCCATGGCCTTCTTCTAAGTACCTGATCACACATAATGTTTCCGCTTGAGGTAGTAGCCATGACTCATGTGTAGAAAGGGGTCGTTCGGAGATGAGCGAGTTCACCTTATCTTTGATAGCCTTTGCTCGAGCTCTTGTCATAGGTCCAAGTGGCGTCAAGGGGGATGTAGGTACGTCCATGGGGATGATTGTGGGATGCTCTGCATCATCCCCGCCCCCCCCCCCCGGGGGGAAAGATCCGACCTCGGATCGATAGCTTCATCACCATGGTATGGCGAGAGGTCCTTGACATTGAAGATGTCGCTCACATTGTAGTTTTTGCGTGGGAGGTCGATCTTGTAAGCGTTGTTGTTGTAGCATGATAGCACCTTGAAGGGTCCATCAGCTCGAGGTAGAAGTTTGGACTTGCATTCGTTGGGGAAGCGGTCCTTGCGAAGGTGTAGCCACACGAGATCTCCAATGTTGAATATCATGGGTTGCTTGTTGATGTTGAGCTTGGTCGCGAGTCATTGTACTTGGTGCTCAATGGTGTTCCTTGTAGCTTCATGCATCTTCTTGAGGTAGCTTGCTCGTGCACTCGCGTCCATGTTGGTGCACTCTTGTAGTGGAAGAGGTAGAATGTCCAATGGGGACAACGGGTTGAAACCGTACGTAGATGACCTCGAAGGGGGACTTGTCGGTAGTCTTGTGTCTTGTGCGGTTGTAGGCATACTCGGCGATGGGTAGGCACTCCTCCCACTCCTTGATGTTCCTCTTGATCAACACGCAAAGTAGAGTGGAGAGTGTATGGTTCGTCACCTCCGTTTGGCCGTCGGTTTGAGGGTGGTATGCCGAAGAGAATAAGAGCTTGATTCCGAGCTTGGTGCATAGCATCTTCCAAAAGTAACTCAATAACTTGACGTCGCAGTCCGAGAAGATTGTCTTTGGTACTCCATGGAGTCATAATATTTCCCTACAAAAGAGATTGGCAATATGTGAAGCGTCATCTATCTTGTTGCATGGAATGAAATGTGCCATCTTAGAAAATTGGTCCACAACAACAAACACGGAATCCTTTCCATTTCGAGTTCTAGGGAAGCCAAGTACAAAATCCATGCTAATGTCTTTCCAAGGTTGATAAGGAATAGGAAGAGGCATGTAAAAACCATGGGAGTGAGCTTTAGACTTAGCTTTACGACATGTAGAGCATCGGTTAGTGAAGCGTGAGACGTCGCGGAACATCTTGGGCCAAAAGTAGTTCTTGGAGAGCGTGGTGAATGTCTTGTCGTGTCCGAAGTGTCCCATGAGTCCGCCCCCGTGAGCCTCTTGCAAAAGGAGAAAACAAAGAGAAGACTCGGGAATGCAAAGTTTGTTAGCTCTCATAAGATAATCATCCTTGATGTAATATCATTCCCAAGATGTATGCGTCAAACACTTGGCATAAGGAGTATTAAAGGTAGGGTCATTCGCATACAAGTCTTTTATGTGCTCAAAGCCAATAACATCCAATTCAAGTTTAGTGACAAGCATGCATAAGCGGGAAAGGGCATCCGCCACTATATTTTCCTTACCCTTGATGTACTTGATGACATAAGGAAAAGACTCTATAAGTTCACTCCATTTGGCATGACGCTTGTTCAACTTAGTTTGACCTTTTAAGTACTTAAGCATTTCATGATCGGTATGTATGAAAAACTCATGCGGTCTAAGATAATGTTCCCAAACATCTAACACACGTACTAAAGCATAAAATTCTTTGTCATAGATGGGATAGTTAAGTTGAGCACCGGTGAGTTTTTCACTAAAATATGCAATGGCTCGTTTTTCTTGCATCAAAACTCCTCCAATTCCTGTACCACTTGCATCACAATGACCTCAAAAGTTTTGTCAAAGTTGGGCAAAGCAAGAATGGGAGCATGAGTAAGCAAAGATTTGAGTTCATCAAAAGCGGTAGATTGCAAAGGTCCCCAAACAAAAGGAGCATTTTTCTTACTCAAGGCGTGCAAAGGTGTGGCGATGGTGCTAAAGTCTTTCACAAAGCGACGACAGAAACCCGCAAGGCCAAGAAAGCTACGCACTTGTTGCAAATTGTTGGTTGGGGCCAAGTTTTAATTGCTTAAATTTTAGATTCATCAACATGGACACCCTTTGAGGAAACAACGAAACCCAAGAAAACAAGTTTGTCAACACCAAACGTGCACTTTTTCATGTTGGCATAAAGACGTTCCTTCCGAAGAGTTTGCAAAACAGCCCTAACATGATTTAGATGATCTTTCATGGATTTGCTAAAAACAAGTATGTCATCGAAGTAGACCACAACAAACACTCCAATGTAAGGGCGAAGCACAAAATGCATAAGATGCATGAAAGTACCGGGAGCTTGAGAGAAACCCATAGGCATAACCAACCACTCGTACAAGCCAAATTTTGTTTTGAAAGCAGTTTTCCATTCACCACCTTCTTGTATGCGGATTTGATAATAGCCACTTTTCTGATCAATTTTTGAGAAAATGGTGGCACCACTAAGTTCATCTAGCATATCATCTAGGCACGGAATGGGATGCCAATAACGAACGGTGATAACATTGATGGTCTACAATCTGAGCACATTCGAAAACTACCATCTTGCTTGGGCAAAAGTATAACCGGAATGGCACAAGGGCTTAAGCTTTCACATACATGTCTATTGTCGATGAGTTGTTGTACTTGCCGTTGGATCTCCTTAGTTTCTTCGGGGTTGACGCGGTATGGGGCTTTGTTAGGTAGAGGTGCGCCGGGGATGAGGTTGATTCGGTGCTCAATGCCTCGTAGTGGAGGTAGACCCAGAGGTAGCTCATCGGGGAAAACATCTTGGAATTCCTGCAAAAGAGAAGACAACACTAAAGGTAGATCGTGAGAGGTGTTAGTTTCTGGTGCCTCGTCCTTGCACACAAGGACAAAGTGCATAACATTCGATGGGTTCTCACACACTTCTCTCATCTCACTTTTGGTGGCAAATAGGACGAAGTTTTTCTTGTTGCTCATCATGGAGGCACTCGGTTTTGGCATGTGGCTCTCACTCTCTTTTGGGTGGGTCACTTTCTCACTCTTTTCTCCATGATGGGTGGCTTGCTTGTCGGTGATCACTTGACTATGACACATAGGTCATAGGACATATTCCTTCCCTTTCGTCTTGAAGCTATAGCGATTGGTACGCCCGTTGTGGATGACACCGCGGTCAAATTGCCTTGGTCGACCAAGAAGGAGGTGGCAAACGGACATCGGTACGACATCACACTGCAAAGTGTCTTCATATGCTCCAATTTTGAAGGAAACCTTGACCGTATGCTCAACTTTTATAGTGCCGGAATCGCTTAGCCATTGGACCTTGTATGGTTGTGGGTGCTTCATCTTGACCAATTGGAGCTGGGAGCATAGTCCTTCACTTGCCAAGTTGTGATAACTACCTCCATCGATGATGACCTTGACGGACCTTGCATTGATGCTGGCCTTTGTGTGGAAGATGTGGCATCTTTGGTCTTCGTCTTGTTGATGTTGAAGAGTCAAGACCTTGGAGACAACGAGAGCGGGGCTCGAATCCTCAACACAGAAGTCTTGATCATCTTCATCTTTGTTCACGCGCCGGTGCATGGCCACTTCCTCAAGGGATTCCATTTCCCCTTCACTCATGGAGTCATAGGTCATTATCGGTGTCAAAAAGTAGGTGATCTCTTTTGTACCCCTTTACTTGTGCACGGGCAGTCGGAGCCGCGCCCGCGGCCACACTTAGCAGGGCAGAGAAGGGAAGCCAAAGCCACAAGACAATCAAATCAACACCAAGACAGAGACACAAAGAGCAAGAGGGCGAGGCACACTCTCTCGGCAAGACCCTTACCAGGGCAGCCCCCGCAACCCCGGCAAGAGCCTTGCCGGGGCAACTTGCTCAACGCCAGTGGAGCGCGCCACCCTTGAGACCCAGGGTTGCAACGGCATAAACCACATCAGAACCAAGGGTCCAGAGGCACCTCCATGGTGGCATGGAGATCTTCATAAAGATCATAAGCATGCCAGATCAGATGAGGACCAGAAGATGACGATCCTCAGCAAAATCCTTGCCGAGGAGATCCACGAGACCTTCGGCAAAATCCTTGCTGGGGACGACCACGGTGCCACGACAAGACCCTTGTCGGGACCCCGGCAAGATCCTTGTCGAGGACATCAGCGGGGCCGCACCTAGGCCTGCGCCTGCCAAGACTCCACTATCGTTCCCATGCAGCTGCTAGCCCAGCCAGCTAGGCGAGCACCTTCTTGGCGACGTGCGGCCTCTATACCAGTTCAGCAAGCATCTGCGTGGTGGCATGCAGATCTTCATGAAGACACTGCCACCGGACCAGCTCAGCAGCCTGCCAGCCTACATGGCACCGCACGCCTCGCTGGCCAGGACGCGTGTCGAAGCAAGGCGAGGCAGTGACAGACGGGACAGGCTTCGTTACTGTTCCCGATAAAGCAAGGGGCACCTAAGGGGCGCATTGAATGCGCTTTGTCCCGTAATGACAGGCGATAAGCTCAGCTACTATACACTTTCCACCTCCTGTGTGCCACAGTGGCGTCCCCTTTTTCCTATAAAAGGAGGCCCGAGGCATACTGGAGGGGGATTCGGCTCTTTTGAACAAGTCGCGTATCGTGGCTAGCTCAAGAACACTCAAAATACACACCAAAGCAGGACTAGGGTATTACGCATCCTCGCGACCCAAACCTGGGTAAATGATCCTTGTGCTGGCTCCTAGTCCCGCTCTTTCCACAACCTCACGCCCGCCGACCATAGTAGCGATTCTAGTGATTCCATAGGTGTCGTTTCCACTGACACCGCCTTTGGCGCACCAGGTAGGGGGGCACAGTTGCGAGAATCCGGTCTAGTAGCTAGTCTAGCCGTTCTTCGTCGCCATGGCTCGCAAGAGGAAGACGACGATGGCGATCGGTTCAGCCGGAGCTGGGCTACCCGTACCAGTGCAGGCAAGTAGCGGGGCGGTCACGGACAGAACCCAGGGTGCGGCCCGTGAACACCCACATCGCTCTGGCAGTTAAAGCCTGGCGAGCGGCGTTGTTCGTGCGCAAGATGACGGGCCGCACGCCGCCGGATGCAAAGACGGAGTTGGGCCCCCCGCAGGCGGGACAGGGCCCTCCGAGGGTGTCGCCGTGCCACCTACCGGCAGCGCGGCGACCTCCAAGACACCTACGTCGGCGCTCATGATGTGCTTTTCCCAAGTTGTGCGAGATGAGAAGCGTCACCATGCTGGTAACCTTGGGCGCCGCCATGGGAAGAGTCCCCCGCATCTTTCGCAAGACGAAGGAGGCCAGCATGGACGCTGAGGTGCTGGCGAAAATTGCGTGCAGCCACAAGGCCGTGATTGTTGGAAATATGCCCTAGAGGCAATAATAAATTAGTTATTATTATTATATTTCCTTGTTCATGATAATCGTTTATTATCCATGCTATAATTGTATTGATAGGAAACTCAGATACATGTGTGGATACATAGACAACACCATGTCCCTAGTAAGCCTCTAGTTGACTAGCTCGTTGATCAATAGATGGTTACGGTTTCCTGACCATGGACATTGGATGTCGTTGATAACGGGATCACATCGTTAGGAGAATGATGTGATGGACAAGACCCAATCCTAAGCCTAGCACAAAGATCGTGTAGTTCGTATGCTAAAGCTTTTCTAATGTCAAGTATCATTTCCTTAGACCATGAGATTTTGCAACTCCCGGATACTGTAGGAATGCTTTGGGTGTACCAAACGTCACATCGTAACTGGGTGGCTATAAAGGTGCACTACGGGTATCTCTGAAAGTGTCTGTTGGGTTGGCACGAATCGAGACTAGGACTTGTCACTCCGCGTGACGGAGAGGTATCTTTGGGCCCACTCAGTAGGACATCATCATAATGTGCACAATGTGACCAAGGGGTTGATCACGGGATGATGTGTTATGGAACGAGTAAAGAGACTTGCCGGTAACGAGATTGAACAAGGTATCGGCATACCGACGATCGAATCTCGGGCAAGAACAATACCGCTAGACAAAGGGAATTGAATACAGGATTGATTGAATCCTCGACATCGTGGTTCATCCGATGAGATCATCGTGGAACATGTGGGAGCCAACATGGGTATCCAGATCCCGTTGTTGGTTATTGGCCAGAGAGTTGTCTCGGTCATGTCTACATGTCTCCCGAACCCGTAGGGTCTACACACTTAAGGTTCGATGACACTAGGGTTATAAAGGAAGTTTGTATGTGGTTACCGAATGTTGTTCGGAGTCTCGAATGAGATCTTGGACATCACGAGGAGTTCCGGAATGGTCCGGAGGTAAAGATTTATATATGGGAAGTCCTGTTTTGGTCACCGGAAAAGTTTCGGGTTTTGTCGGTAACGTATCGGCACCACCGGGAGGGTCCCGGGGGTCCACCAAGTGGGGCCACCATCACCAGAGGGCAGCATGGGCCAAGTGTGGGAGGGGACCAGCCCCAGGTGGGCTGGTGCGCCCCCCCCCCCCCCCCCACAAGGGCCCAAGGCGCCTAGGGTTTGCGGAGGGGAGCGCACCCACCTAACTTGGGGGGGCAAGTTTCCCCTCTTCCCCCCTTGGCCGCCCCTCAGATGGGATCTTGGGCTGGCCGCCGCCCCTAGGGTGGAACCCTAGGTGGGGGCACAGCCCCCCCTCTCCCCCTATAATATAGTGGAGGCAAAGGAGCAGCCCAACACACGAAGTTCTTCACCTGTTGGCGCAGCCCTACCTCTCTTTCTCCTCATATCTCGCGGTGCTTGGCGAAGCCCTGCAGGATTGCCACGCTCCTCCACCACCACCACGCCGTTGTGCTGCTGCTGGACGGAGTCTTCCTCAACCTCTCCCTCTCTTCTTGCTGGATCAAGGCATGGGAGACGTCACCGGGCTGTACGTGTGTTGAACGCGGAGGTGCTGTCCGTTCGGCACTAGGATCTCCAGTGATTTGGATCACGACGAGTACGACTCCTTCAACCTCATTCTCTTGAACGCTTCCGCTTAGCAATCTACAATGGTATGTAGATGCACTCTCCTTCCCTCGTTGCTAGATGACTCCATAGATTGATCTTGGTGTTGTGTAGAAAATTTTGAATTTCTGCTACGTTCCCCAACAGTGGTATCAGAGCCAGGTTTATTGCGTAGATTCTATGCACGAGTAGAACACAAAGTAGTTGTGGGCGTTGATTTTGTTCAATATGCTTACCGTTACTAGTCCAATCTTGATTCGTTGGCATTGTGGGATGAAGCGGCCCAGACCGACCTTACACGTACACTTACGTGAGACAGGTTCCACCGACTGACATGCACTTGTTGCATAAGGTGGCTAGCGGGTGCCAGTCTCTCCCACTTTAGTCGGATCGGATTCGATGAAAAGGGTCCTTATGAAGGGTAAAGAGCAATTGTCATATCACGTTGTGGCTTTTGCGTAGGTAAGAAACGTTCTTGCTAGAAACCCATAGCAGCCACGTAAAACATGCAAACAACAATTAGAGGACGTCTAACTTGTTTTTGCAGGGTATGCTATGTGATGTGATATGGCCAACAAGAATGTGATGAATGATATGTGATGTATGAGATTGATCATGTTCTTGTAATAGGAATCATGACTTGCATATCGATGAGTATGACAACCGGCAGGAGCCATAGGAGTTGTCTTTATTTATTGTATGACCTGCGTGTCATTGAACAATGCCATGTAATTACTTTACTTTATTGCTAACCAGTAGCCATAGTAGTATAAGTAATAAGTTGGCGAGACAACTTCATGGAGACACGATGATGGAGATCATCATGATGGAGATCATGGTGTCATGCCGGTGACGATGATGATCATGGAGCCCCGAAGATGGAGATCAAAAGGAGCAAAATGATATTGGCCATATCATGTCACTTTTTGATCGCATGTGATGTTTATCATGTTTATGCATCTTATTTGCTTAGAACGACGATAGTAAATAAGATGTTCCCTCATTAAAATTTCAAGAAAGTGTTCCCCCTAACTGTGCACCATTGCAAAAGTTCGTCGTTTTGAAGCACCATGTGATGATCGGGTGTGATAGATTCTAACATTCACATACAACGGGTGTAAGCCAAATTTACACACGCAAAACACTTAGGTTGACTTGACAAGCCTAGCATGTACAGACATGGCCTCGGAACACAAGAGACCGAAAGGTCGAGCATGAGTCGTATAGTAGATACGATCAACATGAAGATGTTCACCGATGATGACTAGTCCGTCTCACGTGATGATCGGACACGGCCTAGTTGACTCGGATCATGTAATCACTTAGATGACTAGAGGGATGTCTATCTAAGTGGGAGTTCATAAGATGAACTTAATTATCCTGAACATAGTCAAAAGATTCTTGCAAATTATGTCGTAGCTCGCGATTTAGTTCTACTATTTTAGATATGTTCCTAGAGAAAACTTAGTTGAAAGTTGATAGTAGCAATTATGCGTGTCGTGGAATTATCACGTCAGATGTCCTCGTGAAAGGACTTAGTCATGGAGCTATCGCAACGGGTTAGCTTGAAGGGGTTAAACCGGACAAGGGACATGGGAGTTATACTAGTTCGGCCCCTTCGATGAAGGTAAAAGCCTACGTCTAGTTGTGATGGGATTGATTGGGTTTCGATGACCAGGGAGCGAAATACGCTTGCCTGAGTCTCGAGTTGTTTTCTGTCGTCCGCCGCCGGGTCGTCCCTTTATATACACAGGTTGACGCCCGGCCAGTTTACACAGCCCCGAGGACGACTCATAGAAAGTGTCCGGCTCGGTCTCTCCTTTCCTAACTTATACTACAAGTTTACATAGTCATGGCGGTTTACCACTATGGGCCCTAATCCGCCTTTGGGCTTCGGGCATCTATGCTTCCTTTAGTAAAGCGCCATCTTCTGGATCTTCGTGGGCTTCAACATAGTCGAGGGTGAACCGGGTCCTCCCGGCCGGTTTACACTTAGTAGCTATATCTTCTACATTAGGCCCCAGATTGATTTGAATTTGTTCATGTCAATCTTCAATACTTCAAATATCTCTTGCATGCATCTTCTTGTATTTTCGTAAACCGCCGTGACGTCATCTTCTGAACGCAGCAACGGTCCATCATGACATCATCTCTGTAAACAATAATTAAAAAAGATTCCCTTCACTTAATGGTTATCCCAAAAATCGAGGCGAAAGGCGCACTCATTCTGCCGTTTCAGGCTCCTTGATTCCCGCGCCTGCCGTTTTGCTCTCTCCTCTATAAATAAGACCCGAGGGCCCTTTCTCTCTTTTCCCCTTCTGTGCCTTCTTCTTCCTCGCGACGCCCAAGCTTTGGAGCTCTGCCGCCGTCCGTGACCTTCGAGAATTGCATCGACAAAGGCCGCTGCATCAACCTGAAACGGACCAGACTTTCGCCGCCTTCTTCCACAGTAGACCTGCAGTGGTAAACTTCCTTTCTCCTCCGTCTTTAGATCTGTTTCTAGGGTTCCCGAGTTCTTCCGCATAGTTCTTCATACTTCTTTGTTCTTCCACGTACCATGATAGTTTTGATCCAATAATAGTGTAGATCTCATGCGGTAGGTACTCTGTGTCCATTTTTAATGCTAGCAGATCGTTCTTTTACCTCCATATAGTACATGGCCTTCACTGCTCTATTTAGCACCTTTAGAGCTCACAGAGAAAAATTGCTTTACGGATGTGTGGTAGATCCAAATAAATTTAACCATTGTGTGAAACCTGTTTCTATCAATACTTAGAAGAATTTTGAATTCTGACCCTTCTGCCTACAGGCGGTTTAAACCTTTGATAGTCAATCCGCCATATATCATTAGCCCTCTCTTTAACCGCCAACCGAACCTTGCATAGTGTTCTTCTCCGGTTTAACACTGAATTAGACACCTTAAACCGCCACTTTTTCTTTCAGTTCCTCTTTCCCGAATGTCGAAACAATTTTCTGCTTGCAATTGGGTTCCGTCCCGGATCACGGAGGCACAGATCAATGGTTATGTAACCACTGGTGCCTTAGCTTCGAAAAGGGTTCTCCACTAGCGAGTTCCGGAATCAGAATGTCCACCTGAGCCTCAAAAAGGGGAGGTAATTGTTTTTATGCAACACTTAGACCGGGGATTCAGTCCACCCGGATCAAAAATTTTTCGGGATGTCCTTGCAAGCTTCCAACTCCATCCGCAAGATATTGGTCCAAACTCTGTGTCAAACATATGCAACTTTCAAGTATTCTGCAAAGTTTATCTTCAAGAAGAGCCAACCGTGGAGTTGTTCCGGGATTTCTTTCATCTGAACCGCCGCACAGAATTCTCAGATGGTCCCAACACAGAGCTTGGTGGCGTGTCAATTCAAAAAAGGAAAGAAGTTGATTTCCCTCATGCCAAACATCATAGCCATCCAAAAGATTGGAATCAGACCTGGTTTTACTGCCGGAACACTGCTCCTGATGGAGAAAATCCCCTGCCGGGTTACCATCCTCATCGGCTTAGCAATGGCCACCCATTGCCTCCACGTTTAACCGCCGCAGAACGGAAGAATTTTGCTCCTCAACTTGCCAAGCTCCGGGCTCTGATGGCCAAAGGTTTGACTGGCATTGATCTT
The DNA here is from genome assembly GCF_018294505.1 of Triticum aestivum. Classification (NCBI taxonomy): domain Eukaryota; kingdom Viridiplantae; phylum Streptophyta; class Magnoliopsida; order Poales; family Poaceae; genus Triticum; species Triticum aestivum. Next base: position 155,905,698 of record NC_057810.1, read on the forward strand.
GTCCGCTGCTGGGTTTCTTGGGGCATTTTGCCTTTGAGCCGCCGCCCCGGATTGATGCATGAGTATACCGGTCATGAAAAAGACCCTCAACGATATCACGAAGTGGTAATGACCGACCTGGAAATCGCCGAATGTGTGAAGAGGATGCTTGATGAACCGACCTCTGCATGCAGCCAAACCGGTTTGGCTCCATTTTGCGTCTCCAATAAACCGCCGGCGGTAAAGTTCATGTACATACTTTACTGTTTTGCTTCCGTATTAACTGTGTACTAACCTTTCCTTGTTTTAATTTCAGGCTAACAACTCTTTCTGGAAACAGACTAAACCGGCCCGGGCTCCTTGTGTGAAAACCAAGGCCACCAAGAAACCTGAAAGGAAGAAAACCGCCGAGTCTTCTGATCCGCCGGAGGAGGAGGAATCAGACGCTGAGGTAGAACTTGACTCCCTTGGTTCCTTTTTCGTACGTCTTATTGACAATGACTATCTTCGGGATGACGCTGAGGCCAGCCATGCAGAACATGTTGAGGTAATTCTTCTTTCTTCCGATTCAGATCCTGTACCGGTTCAAAGAATTTGCCGTATAGTCCGGAAAGTAAAACAATCTCACCCCCTTGCTCATTTGGATCCAAAATTTTCTTTGAAGACATGGCAAGTCGAAGAACGTCGCACAACCCGGCATAGTGGTCAACAAATCACTTCGTCCGGTTTAGCTGATACACCCACTTGGAAACGCCGTCCAGAGGTGACTTGTTCTCCTGAAAAACATTATCCTTTGAAAGGTTTCTTCCGATGCCCTCTCAATCCGTCTGATCCGAATTACCAGGCTTCTTCCAACTCATCTGGCGGTTCGTCAACCACTCAATTGCCTCCTCTCAAAGTTGTCGCTGGGTAAGTATTACTTAGTTTATTACTTTATTTGTCTGTTTACCATACTCTAACCTTTGATGTTGTAGCGCCAAGGCTTGATTAAGCAAGAAGGCCAAGACCAGCGATCCTACTGTGGAAGTTGATCCGGAGAAGACGCCAGAGCATCTGATGAAAACCCTAAAGTTGCCTTGGACAGCTCTGCTGGGCAGAACCAAGATGGTAATGCTAACCCGCCAGAAGTTGAATTGAATGTAGAGGCTGACCCTTCACACCTCCTGCTCCTCCAAGTCCAGTAGTGGAACAACGGGACTCAACTACTGATCCGCCAAGTCCAACTAACAAACCGCCAAGCCCTGCCACGAAAGCACCAAGTCCTGTTCAGAATATTGATTCTTCTAGCCCGGCCAAGGATGATGACGTTGTTGTTACGAGCACTGCATATAACGCCCCTGGTAATCCGGTTGCTCTATCAAATCACACTGGCAAGGATTAATTTGCTGCCATGAGCAAGGGGAAGGGGAAGACTGATTTGTCTGCCTATACCGATCTCTCTGCTCAAGATCTTCACTCTGTCTTCCTGAACCGGCTGTACACAAGCCATGATTATGAAGCCAGTTTAGTAAATCTAATGAAGGAGCACTATGAGGTAAACATTATTGCTCATTGTTCTGTACCTTCAGTGCATTGTAGCCCCCAAGGGCCGGTTTGTCTCGAGAAAGTCAAATCGGGACTTTGTATACTCCACATGGTAACTTGTGAAATTTTCTTTATGTCTGATCAAACACACATTAGCCCCCAAGTGCCATGATTAAGACTTGTATTAATCCTTGGTACTTCAAGTACCCACATAAAAATGATCCGCATTAGCCCCCAAATGCCAAGTGTATAACTGGTATATGCTTGGGACTTGAACAAAGATATTGACATGTTCTCTTACTGTTGCAGAGTGAAATAAATCAACAAAGCTCACAAATTGCTAACCTTCGAGCAAATCTGAAAACCCAACAGGCAGAAAATACCAAGGCCAAGGATGAGCTGAAAACCGCCTTGACCACCATGGAGCAGCTTAAAGAATGGTTTAAGTCTGAACAGGCCAACTGGGACACCGAAAAGGCCGGACTGGTGAAGTGGGTGGAGACTGCTGAAGCAGCTCTTGAACCGGTGACAGAAGAACTGTCTGGATTGAAGGGCCAAATTAATGCCATGACCTCTGCAATATTTGGTAAGCAGTGGTTGCTAAAGTTGTGTGACTCTTTGAAATTTCATCGCTTTAACATGCATTGCCTAAACCGATATAGGTAGTCGCATTGGTCATCTAGGTTCTGACATGCGGAAGAAGCTCAAAGCTGCATATACGCTAATTGAACAACTATATACCGGTGCTCAACGTGTTATATGTGCAACTTCTTATGACAATGCGGCGCCAACACTTATCAAGGACACGCTGGATCGCATCTCCATGACGCCAGCGCAAATAGAAGAGCTGAAGCGATCCGCTGCTCGGGCAGGCGCTTTACTAGCGCTGACTCGAGCCAAGGCATGGATAGGTGATCTTGATCCAGCTGATATAGCCAGAGGCTTCCCCAGTGCGCAAGAAAACGGCGAAGAATTTGACAATGACGCCCTCAAACGGGTAACAAGGGAGATGAGTCCTTTGGCGAGTCAACTAGCAGAAGAGGCGAACTTGACGGTTCACCGATCTTTCTATGATGCAAACAACAGACGGGTTGGCTCTGTGATTCTTGAAATGCAGAACCTTATTCCACCAATCCGTAAGCACACTTACGCTCCTGACGTTGATCTGGCTGAGCTTATAAGTGAAGAGGCTGTCTTTCAGGCCTTGACCCAGATTGATTGGACCACCAATGACTTCCAGCCATTGGATGAGGAGGAGGCTGAACCAACGCCAGATGACCCATCTTCCTCACATCAACCCGGTGATGAAGCTTAATCCGTCAGGGCGGTTTGATATGCCAGAAACTGTCGCGTGAGAACAATTCCATATTTTGGGCCGCTGAGTGCCTTGTAATAAGGTAGCAAAAACTTATTATGATTTGCTGCCATCGTGCAGGAGATGCTTTGTGTTGCTCCGCCATATCAATGTCAATTTTATTCCAAGTATTAGAATATGCAACTCCTGTGTGTGCATAAAAAGACAAGGGTCCTGGTGGTTTACCGCCGGACGGGTCATAATGCCTAAAACAGGCCGGATTAATAATCAAATCATAAAGATATGAAATTAAGCATACCTGTGAGATAATATCCCTGTTTAGTTGGCTGGCCAACTTTTATGGTAATAAGGGTAAAAAACCCAAATCCGGATTTCTTGTATAACTCCATCAGTTTCTGATGTCGCACAGTAAGTCATACCGGGTGATGATTCACGCCAGATGATCCACGCCGGGTTAAGAAACTCTGGCTTAAGAATAAGGTATGTCAACGTGAAGTTGCAAACCAAGCCGGTTTAAAGAATACCGGGCTTCAAAAATGACTGATCAAGCCAAGAAAATTGGTTTAATATAAAACTCAGCAAAACTCGAATGAAACCGTGTAGTCGAGGCTTTTTGGGGGCTGCCACGCCCAAATTCGAGGCTTTTTGTGGGCTGCCAGGCCACTGAGTTGAACCATTTAACAAAGCCTTTTAAGATGGACCTCCAACTAACCAGTCATCGTTTTAACTTTGACAAGTGCAGGGTCTCAAGGAGAGTAACTGTCAAACGTTCGGAGGGCCATGCCAGGATGACCTGGATAGGAGTGTCTTACTTGATGAAGGCAGGTTAACCCGGGGTTTTAGGTAAATATACCAGGCTTCCAAGCCTGGGGTCGATACCCAGCTACAAGGGTCCATTCAAACTTCTTGGTATTGGAGCAAGGAGCCCCCAAGTAACGTGATGAGTTGTGCTCATTAGGTGCCTATCTTTGAGTTGTACATGGCATTTAAACTCTCTTTGGCCCTTTGTGTGTGAAGCTCCCAAGCTTTGTGGTGTGATAGCCGGTTTAATCAGGGAGCACTCCGCTTTGTCAGCTGAAGCCCCCATGTAGCTCAAAGAATATTTGAGAGAAAATAGCAGAGGCCCCGCTTTAGAGCAAGGATGCTGATTTATTTATTGATGATAATATATACATTGTCAAAATATGTACATAAAAAAGAGCCTATGGCTCAAGTGTAGTAAGGCCGGAGGAGAGCTATGTTCCAGGGCCGCCGGGTCTCCTCCTCAGATTTGCGTGAGTCATCTCGAACGTCAATGAGGTAGTATGATCCGTTGTGTAGATTCTTGCTGACCACAAAGGGTCCTTCCCAAGGTGGGGATAACTTGTGTATGTCGGTCTGATCCTGGATAAGCCGGAGCACCAAGTCACCTTCTTGAAAGGCTCTTGTCTTAACCCGGCGGCTGTGATAACGCCATAGGTCTTGTTGATAAACCGCCGATCGTGCCAAAGCCATATCCCGCTTCTCATCCAGCAAGTCCAGTGCCTCTTGGCGGGTTTGCTCTTTGTCCGCTTCAACGTAATTAGCAACCCGGGGCGAATCATGACGTATGTCACTTGGGAGAACCGCCTCTGCCCCGTATACCATAAAGAAAGGCGTGTATCCTGTTGATCGATAGGGGGTGGTGTTGATGCTCCACAATACAGAATGTAATTCTTCCACCCAACAACTCGGCGTCCGCTTCAAGGGAATCATGAGCCGGGGTTTAAGACCCTTTAAAATTTCTTGATTAGCTCGCTCTGCTTGACCGTTGGATTGCAGGTGCGCCACAGATGCTAGGTCGAGCCGGATGTGCTCTCTCTGACAGAAATCCTCCATCTCACCTTTGGAAAGGTTGGTACCATTATCCTGATGACGCTGTGTGGAAAGACAAAATGGAAAATTATCTTTTTGAGAAATTGAACCGCCGTGGCTGCATCACACTTGCTAACAGGCTCCGCTCCAACCCACTTGGTGAATTTATCAACTGCCACCAACAGGTGTGTCTTCTTGTCCTGGGAACGTTTAAAGGGTCCCACCATATCAAGCCCCCTAGTAGAAAAAGGCCAAGTGATGGGAATCATCCGTAGTTCCTGAGCCGGAACATGAGCTCTGCGTGAAATTTTTTGACAAGCGTCACGTCGCTTTACTAGATCCTCCGCATCAGCATGAGCTGTCAACCAGTAAAACCCATGACGAAAAGCTTTTGCAACCAGGGACTTTGAACCGGCATGATGACCACAATCCCCTTCATGAATTTCCCGTAGGATCGCTTGGCCTTCTTCCGGAGAAACACAATGCTGAAATATGCCTGAAACGCTACAGCGGTGTAACTCGCCATTGTGAATAACCATGGACTTGGATCGCCGGACTATCTGTCGGGCCAGGACTTGATCATTTGGTAGCTCACCCCGGCTCATATACGCCAGATACGGAACCGTCCAATCTGGCACAACGTGTAAAGCGGCCACCAGCTGAGCCTCCGGATCAGGAATAGCCATATCCTCTTCTGTTGGCAACTTAACGGACGGGTTATGCAAGATATCTAAAAAGGTGTTAGGAGGTACCGGTTTACGCTGAGATCCAAGCTGGCTCAAAGCGTCTACTACTTCGTTTTTGCGCCGATCAATATGCTCAACCTGATACCCTTTGAAGTGACCCGCCACAATACCTACCTCATGCCTGTAAGCCGCCATGAGTGGATCCTTAGAATCCCAAGTACCAGAAACTTGCTGAGCCACCAGATCAGAATCTCCGAAACAACGAACTCGAGTTAAGTTCATCTCTTTAGCCACACGGAGACCATGGTGTAGAGCTTCATACTCAGCTACATTGTTAATACAAGGAAACATCAAGCGGAGGACATAGCAAATTTTATCACCTCGAGGGGAAGTAAGGACAACTCCAGCCCCCGAGCCTTCCAACTGCCTTGATCTATCAAAATGAATAGTGCAGTACGTATTGTCCGGCTTCTCTTCCGGTGCTTGCAACTCGGTCCAGTCATTGATAAAGTCCACAAGAGCCTGAGACTTGATGGCTGTTCGAGGTACATATTTCAAACCGTGTGGACCAAGCTCAATTGCCCACTTTGCAACCTGGCCAGTTGCTTCTCTATTTTGGATGATATCACCCAAGGGAGCAGAACTAACCACTGTGATGGGGTGACCTTGAAAATATTGCTTGAGCTTTTGACTGGCCATAAAAACCCCATACACCAACTTCTGCCAATGCGGATAGCGTTGTTTTGATTCGATCAGAACTTCACTGATGTAGTATACCGGTCGTTGAACCGGATATTCCTTCCCAGCCTCTTTATGTTCTACCACAATTGCCACACTGACCGCTCGGGCATTGGCAGCCACATATAATAGTAAAGGCTCATGATCAACTAGGGCTGCAAGAACTGGCGGTTCAACCAACTGCCGCTTTAACTCCTCAAAGGCCGCATTGGCCGCATCACTCCAGACGAAATCATCCGTCTTCTTCAGCATCTGATACAAAGGAATGGCCTTCTCCCCCAGACAACTGATAAACCGGCTGAGGGCTGCAATGCGTCCTGCGAGACGCTAAACATCATTGATACATGCCGGTTTAGCCAAGGATGTGATTGCCTTGATCTTTTCCGGATTAGCCTCAATGCCCCTGTTAGACACAAGAAAACCGAGCAACTTGCCTGCCGGAACACCAAAAACAAACTTATCCGGATTAAGCATCATCTTGTAAACCCGAAGGCTGTCAAACGTCTCCTTGTGATCAGCTATCAATGTCTCCTTTTTCCTGGATTTTACCACAATGTCATCCACATAGGCATGAACATTACACCCAATCTGCGTGTGAAGACAATTTTGCACACAACGCTGATAAGTTGCCTGAGCACTCTTGAGCCCAAAGGGCATGGAAACATAGCAGAAGGCCCCAAAGGGAGTGATGAAAGCTGTCTTCTCCTAGTCCTTAACTGCCATTTTAATTTGATGGTATCCTGAGTAAGCATCCAAAAAACTCAGGCGCTCACAACCCGCCGTCGCATCAATGATCTGATCCATACGCGGGAGAGCAAAAGGATCGGCCGGGAAAGCCTTGTTTAAATCCGTGTAGTCCACACACATACGCCAAGTCCTGTTTTTCTTAAGAACCAGCACCGGGTTAGCCAACCATTCAGGATGAAACACTTCAACGATAAACCCAGCAGCCAACAGCCGGGCTACCTCCTCCCCAATTGCCTTGCGTCTCTCTTCATTAAAGCGATGAAGAAATTGCTTGACCGGTTTAAACTTCAGATCAATATTAAGAGTGTGCTCAGCGAGTTCCCTCAGTACACCTGGCATGTCAGAAGGCTTCCATGCAAAAATGTCCCGGTTCTCACGGATGAACTCGATGAGCGCGCTTTCCTATTTTGGATCCAGATTGGTGTTGATGCTGAACTGCTTGGACGAATCACTAGGTACAAAGTCAACAAGCTTAGTCTCATCAGGCGGTTTGAAATGCTGGGTTGGGTCATGCTCAGTGGTGGGCTTGTTCAGAGGGGACATATCTGCCGGATCAACATTCTCCTTGTAAAACTTTAACTCCTCCATGGCACAAACCGACTCAGCATAAGCCGCATCACTCTCTTCGCAATCCAAAGTGATTTTTCTACTTCCATGAACCGCCGCCACTCTCTTCAGATGGTTCCTTTGTGACCTGGCATCTTGAGCTGCAAGTAAATATAACAAGACCTCGCCATGAATTTTGCATAAGCCGGTCGCCCAAAACAGTGCGTGATACGGGCTCTGGATTCTCACCACCTCAAAAGTTAATGTCTCAGACCGGGAATCATGTTCATCCCCAAACACAACTTCCATGGCAATCTTGCCCACTGGATATGCCGACTTTCCTAGTACCACACCATGGAAAACAGTATTGGACGGTTTAAGATTCTTATCTGTCAGCCCCATGCGGTGGAATGTCTCATAATACAGAATATTAATACTGCTTCCTCCGTCCATGAGTACTTTGGTGAACTTGTAACCTCCCACCTGAGGTGCCACCACTAGAGCTAGCTGACCCGGATTGTCAATCTGGGGCGGATGATCATCCCTACTCCACACAATAGGCTGTTCCGACCACCGCAGATAGCGTGGAACTGCCGGTTCAACCGCATTGACTGTCCTCTTGTGCAGCTTCTGATCACGCTTGCATAGACTAGTGGTGAATACATGATATTGTCCACCATTCAGCTGCTTCGGGTGACTCTGGTAACCCGACTGCTGTTGATTCCCTTGATTACTCTGTTGGTTATTACCACCTTGGTTGTTCTGGTTGCTATGATTATTCTGAAACCCAGAGCCTGAACCGCCGCTACCGTGAAAACCTGGACCTGAACCGCCTGACGGACCCTGATCATACCGGAAGAGATCAGAATTTTTGAACTCCTTCATAATGTTACAATCCTTCCAGAGATGTGTTGCAGGGACCTCCTTGGTCCCATGCTTTGGACAGGGCTGATTCAACAAGCGCTCCAGATTCATCGCCCCACCGCACTGGGGAGGTTTACCCTTACGATGCTGCACATTAGCATTAGTCACAAAATCTGAATCCGCTTTACGCTTACCGTTATTCCCATGGCCTCCCTGGTTGTGCTGCTGTCCCTTCGCACCGCCATTCCTCTTTCCCTTCTCTGGTTTTTCATTATCTGAATCGGGATCCTTGGTATTATCAGAATCGACATACTTTACCAAGGCTGCCATGAGGGTTCCCAGGTCGTTGCAATGGCGTTTGAGCCGTCCCAACTTCTCCTTCAGTGACTTAAACCGGCAATTACGTTCCAGTGTGATAATCGCTTGGCCAGCGTTAATTCGGTCGGCCGAGTGCAAAACTTCTGAGACCCGGGGCACCCAATGAGTTGTGGACTCGCTCTCACCCTGAACACAAGCATCCAGATCTAGAATGGACATGTGCTGTTTGCACGTGTCTTTGAAATTGGCTATAAACCGGGCCTTCAACTGATCCCATGACTCGATGGAATTAGCTGGCAGATTTTTCATCCAAGTGCGGGCTGTTCCTTCCAACATCATCGTGAAGTACTTTGCACAAGCCGCTTCATCTACATCCAACATCTCCATTGCCATCTCATAGGTCTCGACCCACGCCTCAGGCGGCTGATCCATCGTGTAATTAGGTACTTTGCATGGACCCTTGAAATCCTTGGGCAGACGCACGTTACGGAGCGCCGGAATAAGGCGCGGTACTCCCCAGGAACTGAAAGCAAGCCTGGTGCCTCTGTCAACCGACACTGCTGGCTGAACCGGGGCGGGTTGATAACGACCCAAAGCACCATCCCTTCGTGCCCTGCCATGATCCACTACCTCCTGAGCATTGCGACGCCGCGCACTGCTAGATACTTCCGGTTCGTCCATCCGCCTGCTATAACTTGGGCTCGGACGAGGGGTTGAATGAATTCTATCCCGGCTATATGAATAAGCCTGTTGCTGCACTACGGCAGTTTGAAGAAGATCTCTCGCCCGCCGTGTCTCAACTGCCTCTATTGAATCTCCTTCCATTGGAATGGCTGCCAAGCGTGAGGCCGCAGCAATCATGTTATCTAGAGGGCTTGAAAAGTGACCCGGTGGCGTAGGCACATACTGCGGCGGGTTACTGTCCGTCGGGGTAGCTCCGTTGCTCGTGGCTGATCCGGGGCTATCCTAGGCGCTTCAGCTCGGTTTGTGGCTGCCGGATTGCTCGGTCCAGTGCCTGGCGTCCGAAAGAGATTCAACCCTTTATAAACCGGCGGCAGGCACGACCGATACTTCCTTCGTATCACATCCTCTGACGCGGTCCGATCTAGCATGAGCCGGTAATTCTGTGCTTGTATCTGCTGTGATTGAGCATTCAAAGCGGCCTGTTCCTCAGCCATCCTATTATCCTCAGCCACCAGGTCCTCCTTAGCCTACGTAATTTGGTCCTTCAGTCTTGCAACTTCCGCATTGTGCTGATCCTGCGTATCAGGGGTGACTGTCGCGGTTAACAAGGTCGCCCAAGCGTCCATTAAACCGGAGAGAACTTGCGCCGGCCGGCGCGCCGAGGTACCTGCCGCGGCCGCTGATCCGGTATTCATTGTTGCGGTAGATGAAGACTGCAACACGGGCTGCATGCCGGCCATGTAAATAGCAACCCGACTTGGCGCTTCAAGGAGGTCCGGAATACTGTTGCCATCGGAATATCCCTCGAACATACCGCCATGAATCTGGTATAAGGACTCAGTTTCGCTAGTGGATGACTCGCCGTCGGAATATACAGCCGTCTCACCCTCAGACACCGGTTCAGATCCGATCCCATGTACACATCCTACGAACGCACGCTTCACGGCGGGCTTAACCCGGGCTGGACTCGCATGCTGAGCCGTCTCGACGAGGTCGGTGCAGATGTCCGGCTCAGGGACCGGTTCGCCGATCTTGCCAATGAAGACATGAATTCCGCCGAAGGGGACCCGGTACCCGTACTCGATTGAGCCAGCCTCGGGGCCCCATCCTTTGTCGTCGATGTAGAGCTTGCCACGACGACTTTTCATCATCCGGCCGATCACGTACCCCTTAAGTCCTTCAGAGCAGCCCTTCAAGAACTCGACACCATCATGCAATAGCCCCACGGTGGGCGCCAACTGTCATGGAATTATCACGTCAGATGTCCTCATGAAAGGACTTAGTCGTGGAGCCATCGCAACAAGTTAGCTTGAAGGGGTTAAACCGGACAAGGGACACGGGAGTTATACTAGTTCGGCCCCTTCGATGAAGGTAAAAGCCTACGTCTAGTTGTGATGGGATTGATTGGGTTTCGATGATCAGGGAGCAAAAATACGCTTGCCTGAGTCTTGACTTGTTGTCTGTCGTTCCTGAACCGCCGCCGGGTCGTCCCTTTATATACACAAGTTGACGCCCAACCAGTTTACAGAGCCCCGTGGCCGACTCATACAAAGTGTCCGGCTCGGTCTCTCCTTTCCTAACTTATACTAAAAGTTTACATAGTCATGGTGGTTTACCACTATGGGCCCTAATCCGCCTTTGGGCTTCGGGCTTCTATGCTTCCTTTAGTAAAGCGCCATCTTCTGGATCTTCGTAGGCTTCAACATAGTCGAGGGTGAACCGGGCCCTCCCGGCCGGTTTACACTTAGTAGCTATATCTTCGACAATGCGGACTAGGTCCGTATACTGAGGATTGTCCTCGTTGCTTCGTAGAAGGCTTATGTCCTTAATGCACCGCTCAGTGTGCTGAACCTCGAACGTCGTCTGTGGATGTTGCGAACATCTGACACACACGTTTTGATAACTACGTGATAGTTCAGTTAAACGGTTTAGAGTTGAGGCACCAAAGACGATTTAGAAACGTCACAAAACATATGGGATGTTTCGAGGGCTGAAATTGGGATTTCAGGATCGTGCCCATGTCAAGAGGTATAAGACCTCCGACGATTTTCTTAGCCTGCAAACTAAGGGAGAAAAGATCTATTGTTGAGCTTGTGCTCAGATTGTCTGAGTACAAAAATCACTTGAATCAAGTGGGAGTTAATCTTCCAGATGAGATAGTGATGTTTCTCAAAAGTCATTGTCACCAAGCTGCTAGAGCTTCGTGATGAACTATAACATATCAGGGATAGATATGATGATCCTTGAGATATTCGCGATGTTTGACACCACAAAAGTAGAAATCAAGAAGGAGCATCAATTTTTGATGGTTGGTGAAACCACTAGTTTCAAGAAGGGCAAGGGCAAGAAGGGATACTTCATGAAACGGCAAATCAGCTGCTGCTCTAGTGGAGAAACCCGAGGTTGAACCCAGACCCGAGACTAAGTGCTTCTGTAATAAGGGGAACAACCACTGGAGCAGAATTACTCTAGATACTTAGTAGATGAGAAGGTTGTCGATAGAAGTATATTGGATGTACATTGTATTAATGTGTACTTTACTAGTACTCCTAGTAGCACCAGTATTAGATACCGGTTCAGTTGCTAAGTGTTGGTAACTCAAAATAAAAGCTACCGAATAAACGAAGACTAGCTAAAGGTGAGCTGACGATATGTGTTGGAAGTGTTTCCAAGGTTCATGTGATCAAGCATCGCATGCTCCCTCTACCATCGAGATTGGTGTTAAACCTAAATAATTGTTATTTGGTGTTTGCATTGAGCATAGACATGATTGGGTTATGTCTATCGCAATATGGTTATTCATTTAAGGAGAATAATGGTTACTCTATTTATTTGAATAATACCTTCAATGGTCTTGCACCTAAACGAATGGTTTATTGAATCTCGATCGTAGTGATACACATGTTCATGCCAAAAGATATAAGATAGTACCACCTACTTGTGGCACTGCCATGTAAGTCATATTGGTATAAAATGCATGAAGAAGCTCCATGTTGATGGATCTTTGGACTCACTCGTTTTTGAAAAGATTGAGACATGTGAACCATGTCTATTGGTATATACGCATGAAGAAACTCCATGCAGATGGACCGTTTGGACTCACTTGATTTTGAATCACTTGAGACATGCAAATCATACCACATGGGCAAGATGACTGAAAGCCTCATTTTTAGTAAAATGGAACAAGAAAGCAACTTGTTGGAAGTAATACATTTTGATGTGTGCAGTCTAATGAGTGCTGAGGCACGCAGTGGATATCGTTATGTTCTTACTTCACAGATGATTTGAGTAGATACTGAGTATATTTACTTGATGAAACACAAGTCTGAATTATTGAATGGTTCAAGTGATTTCAGAGTGAAGTTGAAGATCATCATGACAAGAGGATAAAATGTCTATGATATGATCATAGAGATGAGTATCTGAGTTACGAGCTTTGGCATGCAATTAAGACATTGTGGAAATTGTTTCACAATTAATACCGCCAGGAACACCATGATGTGATTGTGTGTCCGAACATCATAGTCGCACCCTATTGGATACGGTGCATACCATGATGTCTCTTATCGAATTACCACCATCGTTCATGGGTTAGGCATTAGAGACAACCGCACTCACTTTAATAGGGCACCACGTAATTCCGTTGAGACGACACCGTATGAACTATGGTTTGGAGAAACCTAAGTTGTCATTTCTTAAAAGTTTGGGGTTGCGACGCTTATGTGAAAAAGGTTTCAGGTTGATAAGCTCGAACCCAAAGCGGATAAAATGCATCTTCATATGACACCCAAAACAGTTGGGTATACCTCCTAATTCAGATCCGAAAGCAACAGGGATTGTTTCTTGAATCGGGTCCTTTCTCGAGAAAAGTTTGTCTCAGAAAGTTGAGTGGGAGGATGGTGGAGACTTGATGAGGTTATTGAACCGTCACTTCAACAAGTGAGTAGCAGGGCACAGGAAATTGTTCCTATGGCGCCTACACCAATTGAAGTAGAAGCTTATGATAGTGATCATGAAGTTTTGGATCAAGTCACTACTGTACCTCATAGGGTGACAAGGATGTGTACTACTTCAGAGCAGTACAGTAATCCTGTCTTGAAGGTCATGTTGCTAGACAACAATGAACCTACGAGCTATGGAGAAGCGATGGTGGGCCAAAATTCCGACAAATGGTTAGAAGCCATGAAATCCGAGATAGGATCCATGTATCAAAACAAAGCATCGACTTTGGTGGACTTGCCCGATGATCGGCAAGCCATTAAGATAAATGGATCTTTAAGAAGAAGACGGACGTGGACGGTAATGTCACCGTCTATGAAGCTCGACTTGTGGTGAAGAGTTTTTCACAAAATCAAGGAGTTGACTAGGATGAGATTTTCTCATCTGTAGCGATGCTTAAGTCCGTCAGAATCATGTTAGCATTAGCTGCATTTATGAAATCTGGCAGATGGATGTCAAAACGAGTTTCCTTACCAGTTTTCGCAATGAAAGGTTGTATGTGATACAATCAGAAAGGTTTTGACGATCCTAAGGATGCTAAAAGGTATGCTAGCTCCAGCGATCCTTCCATGGACTACAGCAAGCATCTCGGAGTCAGAATATGTGCTTTGATGGAATGATCAAGTGGGTTTGTACAAAGTTTATGAGAAACTTGTATTTCCAAAGAAGTGAGTGGGAGCACTATAGAATTTCTGATGAGTATATGTTGTTGACATATTGTGGATCAGAAATGATGTAGAATTTATGGAAAGCATATAGGGTTATTTGAAAAGTGTTTTTCAATAGAAAACCTGGATTAAGCTGCTTGAACATTGAGCATCAAGATCTATGAGGATAGATCAAAAACTCTTAATGGTACTTTCAAATGAGCACATACCTTGACATGATCTTGAAGGTGTTCAAGATGGATCAGTCAAAGAAGGAGTTCTTTCCTGAGTTGTAAGGTATGAAGTTAAGACTTAAAGCTCAACCACGGCAGAAGAAAGAGGAAGGACAAAGGTCGTCCCCTATGCTTTTGTCATAGGCTCTATACGGTATGCCATGCTGAGTACCGCACCTGATATGTGCCTTGCCACGTGTCTGGCAAGAGGGTACAAAGGTGATCAAGGAGTGGATCACCAGACATCGGTCAAATTTGTCCTTGGAGTAATAAGGACATGTTTCTCGATTATGGAGGTGATAAAGAGTTCAACATAAAGGGTTACGTCGATGCAAGCTTTAACACCTATCCGAATGACTCTAAGTAGCAAACCGGATACGTATAGTGGAGCAACCATTTGGAATAGCTCCAAGTGGAGCGTGGAAGAAGCATTTACAATATGACCTAGAGATTTGCGAAGTACATACGGATCTGAATGTTGCAGACCTGTTGACTAAAACCTCTCTCACAAGCAAAACATGATCAAACCCAATAACTCATTGAGTCTTAATCACATGATGATGTGAACTAGTCTAGTGACACTAGTAAACTCTTTGGATGTTAGTCACATGGCAATGTGACCTGTGAGTGTACATGGCGGTGTGAACTAGATTATTAACTCTAGTGCAAGTGGGAGACTGTTGGAAATATGCCCTAGAGGCAATAATAAATTAGTTATTATTATTATATTTCCTTGTTCATGATAATCGTTTATTATCCATGGTATAATTGTATTGATAGGAAACTTAGATACATGTGTGGATACATAGACAACACCATGTCCCTAGTAAGCCTCTAGTTGACTAGCTCGTTGATCAATAGATGGTTACGGTTTCCCGACCATGGACATTGGATGTCATTGATAACGGGATCACATCGTTAGGAGAATGATGTGATGGACAAGACCCAATCCTAAGCCTAGCACAAAGATCGTGTGTTCGTATGCTAAAGCTTTTCTAATGTCAAGTATCATTTCCTTAGACCATGAGATTGTGCAACTCCCGGATACCGTAGGAATGCTTTGGGTGTACCAAACGTCACAACGTAACTGGGTGGCTATAAAGGTGCACTACAGGTATCTCCGAAAGTGTCTGTTGGGTTGGCACGAATCGAGACTGGGATTTGTCACTCCACGTGACGGAGAGGTATCTCTGGGCCCACTCGGTAGGACATCATCATAATGTGCACAATGTTACCAAGGGGTTGATCACGGGATGATGTGTTACGGAACGAGTAAAGATACTTGCCGGTAATGAGATTGAACAAGGTATCGACATACCGATGATCGAATCTCGGGCAAGTACAATACCGCTAGACAAAGGGAGTTGAATACGGGATTGATTGAATCCTCGACATCGTGGTTCATCCGATGAGATCATCGTGGAACATGTGGGAGCCAACATGGGTATCTAGATCCCGCTATTGGTTATTGGCCGGAGAGTTGTCTCGGTCATGTCTACATGTCTCCCGAACCCGTAGGATCTACATACTTAAGATTCGATGAGGCTAGGGTTATAAAGGAGGTTTGTATGTGGTTACCGAATGTTTTTAGGAGTCCCGGATGAGATCCCGGACATCACGAGGAGTTCCGGAATGGTCCGGAGGTAAAGATTTATATATGGGAAGTCCTGTTTTGGTGTTTCGGGTTTTGTCGGTAATGTACCGGAACCACCGGAAGGGTCCCGGGGGTCCACCAAGTGGGGCCACCATCACCAGAGGGCAGTCTGGGCCAAGTGTGGGAGGGTACCAGTCCCAGGTGGGCCGGTGCGCCCCCCCACAAGGGCCCAAGGCGCCTAGGGTTTGGGGAGGGGGTGCACCCACCTAACTTGGGGGGCAAGTTTCCCCTCTTCCCCCCTTGGCCGCCCCTCAGATGGGATCTTGGGCTGGCCGCCGCCCCTAGGGTGGAACCCTAGGTGCGGGCACGGCCCCCCCTATCCCACTATGTATAGTGGAGGCAAAGGAGCAACCCAACACACGAAGTTCTTCACCTGTTGGCGCAGCCCTACCTCTCTTTCTCCTCATATCTCGCGGTGCTTGGCAAAGCCCTATAGGATTGCCACGCTCCTCCACCACCACCACGCTGTTGTGCTGCTGCTGGACGGAGTCTTCCTCAACCTCTCCCTCTCTCCTTGCTGGATCAAGTCATGGGAGACGTCACCGGGCTATACGTGTGTTGAACGCGGAGGTGCCGTCCGTTCGGCACTAAGATCTCCGGTGATTTGGATCACGACGAGTACGACTCCTTCAACCTTGTTCTCTTGAACGCTTCCGCTTAGCGATCTACAAGGGTATGTAGATGCACTCTCATTCCCTCGTTGCTAGATGACTCCATAGATTGATCTTGGTGTTGCATAGAAAATTTTGAATTTCTGCTACGTTCCCCAACAGTGATAGGGCTCCTTCTAACTATGTGAATTAGGACAAAATATGACTCTATGTGAATGCCTCCGGCGGTGTACCGGGATATGCAATGAATCAAGAGCGACATGTATGTAAGAAATATAAAGGTGGCTTTGCCACAAATATGATGTCAACTACATGATCATGCAAAGCAATATGACAATCATGGAGCGTGTCATAATAAACGGAATGGTGGAAAGTTGCATGGCAATATATCTTGGAATGGCTATGGAAATGCCATAATAGGTAGGTATGGTGGCTGTTTTGAGGAAGATATAAGGAGGTATATGTGTGATAGAGCATATCGTATCACGGGGTTTGGATGCACTGGCGATGTTTGCACCAACTGTCAAGGTCAGAAAGGGCAATGCACGGTACCGTAGAGGCTAGCAAATTGCGGAAGGGTAAGAGTGTGTATAATCAATGGACTCACATTAGTCATAAAGAACTCATATACATATTGCAAAACTTTATTAGCCTCGAAGCAAAGTACTACTACGCATGCTCCTAGGGGAAGGGTTGGTAGGAGTTAACCATCGCGCGATCCCGACCTCCACTCATAAGGAAGGCAATCAAAGAACACCCCATGCTTCAAATTTGTCACACAACGTTCACCATACGTGCCTGCTACGGGACTTGCCAACTTTAACACAAGTATTTCTCAATTTCATAATTACCCAACTAGCATGACTCTAACATTACCACCTTTATATCTCAAAACAATTATCAAGTATCAAATTTATCATAGTATTTAATGCACTCCATATGAAAGTTTTTATTTTACCCAACTTGGATGCCCATCATATTAGGACTAATTTTATAACCAAAGCAAATTACCATGCTGTTCTAAAAGACTCTCAAAATAATATAAGTGAAGCATGAGAGATCAATAATTTCTACAAAATAAAACCACCACCGTGCTCTAAAAAGGTATAAGTGAAGCACTAGAGCAAAATTATCTAGCTCAAAAGATATAAGTGAAGCACATAGAGTATTCTAATAAATTCTGTTTCATGTGTGTCTCTTCAAAAGGTGTGTACAGCAAGGATGATTGTGGTAAACTAGAAAGCAAAGACTCAAATCATAAAATACGCTCCAAGCAAAACACATATCATGTGGTGAATAAAAATATAGCCTCAAGTAAAGTTACCGACAGACGAAGACGAAAGAGGGGATGCCTTCCGGGGCATCCCCAAGCTTATGCTCTTAGTTGTCCTTGAATTTTACCTTGGGGTGTCTTGGGCATCCCCAAGTTTAGGCTCTTTCCACTCCTTATTCCAAAATCCATCAAATCTTTACCCAAAACTTGAAAACTTCACAACACAAAACTCAACAGAAAATCTCATGAGCTCCGTTAGTGCAAGAAAACAAACCGCCACTTTAAGGTAATATAATGAAATCATTCTTTATTTATATTGGTGTTAAACCTACTATATTCCAACTTCTCTATGGTTCATACCCCCCAATGCTGGCCATAGATTCATCAAAATAAGCAAACAACACACGAAAAACAGAATCTGTCAAAAACAGAATAGTCTATAGCAATCAGTAACTCTCGAATACTTCTGGAACCCCAAAAATTCTACCAAATTAGGAAGTCCTAAGTAATTTGTTTATTAATCTTCTTCAAAAAGAATCAACTGAAAATAACGTTTATGTGATTCATGAAAACTAATATCATGTGTGCAAAAGTTCCTGTTTTTCAGCAAGATGAAATTAACTATCACCGTAGGTTATCCTAAAGGTTTTACTTGGCAGAAACACTAATTAAAACACAAAACCACATCTAACCAGAGGCTAGATGAATTATTTATTACTAAACAGGAACAAAAGGTAAAGAACAAAAATAAAATTGGGTTGCCTCCCAACAAGCACTATCGTTTAACGCCCCTAGCTAGGCATAAAAACAAGAATAGATCTAGGTATTACCATCTTTGGTATTTAATTCATAAGTGGCTCTCATAGTAGATTCATAAGGTAATTTAATTTTATTCCTAGGAAAGTTCTCCATGCCTTTCCTTAATGGAAATTGGAATCTAATATTTCCTTCTTTCATATCAATAATTGCACCAATCGTTCTAAGGAAAGGTCTACCAAGAATAATAGGACATGAAGGATTACAATCTATATCAAGGACAATGAAATCTACGGGCACATAATTCCTATTTGCAACAATAACAACATCATTAATCCTTCCCATAGGTTTCTTAATGGTGGAATCCGCAAGATGCAAATTTAAGGAACAATCATTAAATTCATGGAAACCTAGCATATCACACAAAGTTTTAGGAATCATGGAAACACTAGCACCCAAATCACAGAAAGCATAGCATTCATGATTTTTAATCTTAATTTTAATAGTAGGTTCCCACTCTTCATAAAGTTTTCTAGTGATAGAAACTTCTAATTCAATTTTTTCTTCATAAGATTGCATTAAAGCATCAACAATATGTTTGGTAAAAGCTTTATTTTGACTATAAGCATGAGGAGAATTTAGCATGGATTGCAACAAGGAAATACAATCTATCAAAGAGAAATTATCATAATTAAATTCCTTGAAATCCAAAATAGTGGGTTCATTGCTATGTAAAGTTTTGACCTCTTCAATCCCACTTTTACCAATTTTCGCGTCAAGATCTAAAAACTCCGAATCATTGGGACGCCTTTTAGCTAAAGTTGACTCATCTCCAGTCCCATCTTTATCAAGATTCATATTGGAAAACAAAGATTTAATAGGAGACACATCAATCACTTTCAAATCTTCATCCTTATTATCATGAAAACTAGAAGAACACGCTTTCAGAAAGCAATCCTTTTTAGCACACATCCTAGCGGTTCTTTCTTTGCAATCATCAATGGAAATTCTCATGCCTTGCGGAGACTCATTGACATCATGCTTAGGTGGAATAGATCTAAGTTTCAAATAATCAACTTCAAGAGAAATTCTATCCCCGTTCCTAGCCAACTCATCAATCTTACGCAATTTTTCTTCAAGCAAAGCATTGAATTTTTTTGCAAAATCATAAATTCTTTAACACTAGTCTCAAAATCAGTGGGCATCTTATTAAAATTTCCATAAGAATTGTTGTAGCAATTACCATAATTATTAGAGGAATTACTAGGGAACGGCCTAGAATTAAAGTTTCCTCTATACGTGTTGTTACCAAAATTGTTCCTACCAACAAAATTCACATCCATAGATTCGTTATTATTCTCAATCAAAGTGGATAAGGGCATATCATTAGGATCAGAAGAAACACTCTTATTAGCAAACAATTTCATAAGTTCATCCATCTTTCCACTCAAAACATTAATCTCTTCAATTGCATGAACCTTTTCACTAGTAGATGTTTCGGTGTGCCATTGAGAATAATTAACCATAATATTATCTAGGAGTTTAGTAGCTTCTCCTAAAGTGATTTCCATAAAAGTGCCTCCCGCGGCCGAATCTAAAATATTTCTAGAAGCAAAATTCAATCCAACATTAAAAAATTGTATAATCATCCATAAATTCAAACCATGTGTAGGGCAATTACATATCATTAGTTTCATCCTCTCCCAAGCTTGTAAAACATGCTCATGATCAAGTTGCTTAAAATTCATAATATCGTTTCTAAGAGAGATGATCTTAGCGGGAGGAAAATACCTAGAGATAAAAGCATCTTTGCACTTATTCCATGAATCAATACTATTTTTAGGCAAAGAAGAGAACCAAGTTTTAGCATGATCTCTAAGTGAAAACAAAAATAACTTCAATTTAACAATATCATTATCCACATCTCTCTTCTTTTCCATATTGCACAAGTTAACAAAGCTATTTAGATGTGTAGCGGCATCTTCACTAAGAAGGCCAGAGAATTGATCTTTCATGACAAGATTCAATAAAGCAGCATTAATTTCGCAAGATTCAGCATCGGTAATAGGAGCAATCAAAGTGCTAAGAAAATCATTGTTGTTGGTATTGGAAAAATCACACAATTTAGTATTGTCTTGAGCCATAGCGACAAACAATCCAACACACAAGCACATAAGAAGCAAGCAAAAAGAGATGAACGGAAAAAGGCGAATAAAACGGCAAGGGTGAAGTGGGGGAGAGGAAAATGAGAGGCGAATGGCAAATAATGTAATGCGAGGGGTAAGAGTTTGTGATGGGTACTTGGTATGTCTTGACTTGTGCGTAGATTTTTCCGGCAACGATGCCAGAAATCGGCTAGTTGTCGAGGGATCAAATCTTGACTTGACTTGGCGTAAGCCTCCCCGGCAACGGCGCCAGAAATCCTTCTTGCTACCTCTTGAGCATGTGTTGGTTTTCCCTTGAAGAGGAAAGGCTGATGCAGCAAAGTAGCGTAAGTATTTCCCTTAGTTTTTGAGAACCAAGGTATCAATCCAGTAGGAGGTTACACACAAGTCTCCTTGTACCTGCACAAACAAATAAGAACCTTGCAACCAACGCAGTAAAGGGGTTGCCAGTCCCTTCACGGCCAATTGCAAAAGTGAGATCTGATAGAGATAATAAGATAAATATTTTTTGGTATTTTTGTTGCATAGCTTGAAAAGTAAAGATTGCAAAATAGTAAATGAGATGCAATGTAAATAAAAGAGATATAATATAATGGAAAAGAGACCCGGGGGCCATATGTTTCACTAGTGGCTTCTCTCAAGATAGCATATCTTACCGTGGGTGAACAAGTTACTTTCGAGCAATTGATAGAAAAGCGCATAGTTATGAGAATCTCTAGGCATGATCATGTATATAGGCATCACGTCCGTGGCAAGTAGATCGAAATGATTCTGCATCTACTACTATTAATCCACACATCGACCGCTATCCCACATGCATCTAGAATATTAAGTTCATAAGAACAGAGTAACGCATTAAGAAAGGTGACATGATGTATAGGGATAAACTCAAGCAATATGATATAAAACCCATCTTTTTATCCTCGATGGCAACAATACAATACATGCCTTGTGCCCTTGCTGTCACTGGGAAAGGACGCCACAAGATTGAACCCAAAGCTAAGCACTTCTCCCATTGCAAGAAATATCAATCTAGTAGGCCAAACCAAACTGATAATTCGAAGAGACTTGCAAATATATCAAATCATACATATAAGAATTCAGAGAAGAATCAAATATTTTTCATAGATAATCTTGATCATAAACCCACAATTCATCAGATCTCGACAAACACACCGCAAAAAGTATTACATCGAATAGATCTCCAAGAAGATCGAGGATAACTTTGTATTGAGAATCAAAGAGAGAGAAGAAGCCATCTAGCTAATAACTATGGACCTGAAGGTCTGTGGTAAACTACTCACACATCATCGAAGAGGCTATGGTGTTGATGTAGAAGCCCTCTGTGATCGATTCCCCCTCTGGCGGAGCGCTGCAAAAAGGCCCCAAGATGGGATCTCACGGGTACAGAAGGTTGAGGCGGTGGAAATAGGGTTTCGTGGTGCTCCTGGATGTTTTTGGGGTATATGAGTATATATAGGCGAAATAATTAGGTCGGTGGAGCCACGAGAGGCCCACGAGGGTGGGGGCGCGCCTACCCCCCTAGGCGTGCCCTCCTACCTCGTGGGCGCCTCATTTCTTTCTTGACGCCCACTCCAAGTCTGCTGGATTGTGTTTGTTCCAAAAACGGTTCTCCCGAAGGTTTCATTCCATTTGGACTCCATTTGATATTCCTTTTCTGCAAAACACTGAAATAGGCAAAAAAATAGCAATTTGCATTGTGCCTCCGGTTAATAGGTTAGTCCCAAAAATAATATAAAAGTGCATAATAAAGCCCATTAAACATCCAAAACAAATAATATAATAGCATGGAAAATGAAAAATTATGGATACATTGGAGACGTATCATGGAGCTCGCTGGTTCGACACGCACCTCAAGACGCACGGCGCTGCCGCCAAAAAGGACGTGGGCGAGGCGCTGTTCTGGGTGGACGAGATCGGCGGCAATGACTAGGCCTACACTTCATGGCCGCCGAATCCATCCCGCTCGAGCGCATCCGGACCATGGCCGTCGACAGGGTCACCACCTTCCTCGAGGTACGAACTAGGACCTCAATTAGTTAGCATAAGTGGCTACTAGTACCAACTAATTTTCAGTCTGCATATGTATTTAGTCGTGCTCTCATATGCTTCGTTTGTTCGATCTCACTCTCTGACATTGCTTCACAAATGCTTGTCCATTAATCTAGAGTACAGTGAGCATGTATGTCGATGAAAGTTAAAACCAACTTTAACTAGTGGTGCAAGTGCAACTAGCTAGCTTGGGATGTTTGCCAGATCTCAGAAAGATGGGTCTCCTAGTTTCATGACAGCTATTTAGAAATAAGTGCTCTATAAGTGTTTGCTGAAAATGAAATGAAGTTAATTATAGCACAGTGAGAGTGTTGTCAAATGTCAGAAGGGTTGCTACTGCATTTACGCTCCTGGAAGTGTCCTACATTGACTGATGGTACAACCATATACCCCTGCCAGTACCTGATTGTTCTCATTCATTATTGTGCAACAACGCTTGCTTGTTCAAATCCATTTTTTCAATTAATGCCAACATGTACATATTTACACAGGATAGATAGCTAGATTTTCTGACTAAGAAGTGATAACAAAAATGTGGTTGTTTTAACGTAGGGGTTAATAAAACACTTCGATAGTTCTGTTCCCAAGCATTTTTGTCAGTTTACAGTTACTTGTGCTGAGATACTAGTCTCTTTCTCTGTCTAGAAAATGTGACGTGTATTTCTTGTCGAGAGTATAATGTTCCATGGCCAGAGCAAGAAAGATGTTATTTCTAGTGCTAGCCTTCTGTTGTATTAAAGTACTGTATATAGTAGGAGCACTACGTCTTCAGAGACAACAATCATGAGTAACGCAGTCGTATCTTGACGCTAGTTGCTCTGTAATGTATCATTCTCAAGTTAGGACCGTGAATTTGTATCTTGTGGTACGTATTGTGTGGCTTACCCCTTTTGGGAGAGGTTAATTTCTTATTGTTTGTCTAGTCTGCATGTGTTTGAATACTAATCATCATTTACTAGAATTTAGCTTCTGCTTTCTACTGCCTGGTTCTTGACGCTAGTATTTTGTACTAAAACATGCATACTTCACCCCTTGCTAGATTCTTCGTTGGCGGTGACCCATGTGATGGCAATTCACTCCATTCGCTCCGGTTCCGGCGGTAGTGGTGGTGGTGCTCCTATGACGGCTATGCGCTGATAGGCTTGGCTGCCTCCCCTAGCCGCTGCCATGGTGATGAAGCTGAGCCTAGGCTACAACCACCTCCAGTGAGATCCTCAGCTCCCCTTCTACCCCTCCTACTTGCTCTATGATTGTATGCTCTGCCTTCGTGAGGTGTAATTGTTCAATTTTTGTCATAGTCGAGCATTGGATGATATTGTATCTGTCATGATGTACATGGTTCATGAAGTATGCAAACCTACAGCTTGTTGTGCTAGTGATAGTAGGATAATGCAGCTTGTTGTACTAATGATACTGGTATGGCTTCCACATTCATTCATTCTCTGATTGTTCTAGGAATCCTCATTCATTTGAAAAATATGTGCACATGTAGTCATTCTGGAGAAGCATCCCCATACTAGCACATGTATTTGAAAAATCTATTCAAATTTGTTCATTCGGGAGAAGCACACCCATATTAGCCATTGCAGGGGAGGAAGGGATCAGGGAGTTGAGTTGCTTGACTTTCTTTTGTAATATATAATTTGTGCATATGTTGTGCCACAATCGATGATTATTATTATAGTTTCAGCGTGTGTTGAACTTAATGAAATGGATAGTTGTGGTTTTCTGAATCATGTACTGTTGATATCGCAGGGGAAGGGATCTTGGAGTGACGACTACCTTCGAGATGTACCGATGGGCTGCCATCAGGATGATTCTCACGTAGACATTGAACGAGATGGTTTCCAGTTGTGCACCTAGTCCTGAACTCGCCATTTGTGTCCTCCTGTAGTTCCACAAGGTTCGGTCGTGAACGCTAACTCATAGGACTCTAAACTATGCCCTTCTCATTTTTTCCCAATTTGCGATGGACAGGTTTCTTGCTGGTTGAGCACAGGAACACTCTGCATAGCTGAGGCGATGCTGCAGACTAAATCTTCTTCAAGTACATACCCATACACTGCATTGGCTTGGAGTTGGGTATGCATGAGGTCTCCTTTTACTTACTCCATACTAGAAGGTGGAACAGAATCTTGCTTGTTCAGTATGGTCCATCCAAGCATGTATATATACCCATTAGTTTGTGTTCTTGATATCT
Source organism: Triticum aestivum (assembly GCF_018294505.1). Classification (NCBI taxonomy): domain Eukaryota; kingdom Viridiplantae; phylum Streptophyta; class Magnoliopsida; order Poales; family Poaceae; genus Triticum; species Triticum aestivum. Next base: position 155,930,543 of record NC_057810.1, read on the forward strand.
ACATGTACCGTTATGAGGAACAAACCTCCCGATTTCATATGTCGTCCGATGGAAGTCACCAGACTTTTTTATCAACACTAATTCTAGATAGATAGGTGCTGCTTACCATACCTAAGAGTGTAGCATGCTGTGAAGGGATACTCCAAAGTATAAAATTAAAAGATGTTAGTAAAATCAGTAGGCATACCTAGTGATGCTTTATCTTGTTATTTTTGTCTTAGTGTTGTGTTGTAGCATCACTGACTAGTATGTTTTTTTTCAAGGTCTATACAAGTGCCATCTCTGTCTGGCAACATAACCCTCTTGTCATGTCATGTATCTATTATCACGTTAGATGTTTTAAGTGAATTTTGTATTTCTTGAAAGCGTTGATGTATTGATGCGAACATTGCTTGTGTACTTATGACTAATCAGTTTTCCCCTATCTTATATAGGAGTTCCTAGGCCGAGGAAATTCAAAGAAGCTCGAAGCCCCAGTCAGCGACTCGCCTTTTATGTTATTGAACTTGTTGTAATGCAGAATTTTCTTGGAATTTTGATGTAAGGCTGATCTTGCTGGGAATTGGTGTTGGGGAACGCGGTAATTTCAAAAAAATTCCTACGTTCACGCAAGATCTATCTAGGTGATGCATAGCAACGAGAGGGGAGAGTGTTATCTACGTACCCTCGTAGACCGAAAGCGGAAGCGATCTGAAAACGCGGTTGATGTAGTCGTACGTCTTCATGATCCGACCGATCCTAGCACCGAAGGTATGGCACCTCCGCGATCTGCACACGTTTAGCTCGATGACGTCCCACAAACTCTAGATCCAGTTGAGGTCGAGGGAGAGTTTCGTCAGCACGACAGCGTGGTGACGGTGATGATGAAGTTATCAGTGCAGGGCTTCGCCTAGGCACTACGACAATATGACCGAGGTGGAAATCTGTGGAGGGGGGCACTACACACGGCTAAAAGATCAACTTGATCAACTTGTCTATTGGGTGCCCCCTCCCCCGTATATAAAGGAGGGAGGGAGGAGGAGGCCGACCAGGGGAGGAGGCGCGCCAAGGTGGGGCAATCCTACTCAAAGTAGGTTTCGGCCCCCCCTTTTCCTATTCCAATAAGGAGAAGGGGGAAGGAGGAGGAGGAGAGAAGGAAGGAGGGGGCGCCGCCCCCTCCCCTTGTCCAATTCGAACTAGGGAAAGGGGGCGTGCACCACCTCCTAGCCAGCCCTCTCTCTTCTCCACTAAGTCCCATGAGGCCCAATAGCTTCCTTGGGGGGTTCCGGTAACCACCGGTACTCCGGTTTTATCTGAAACTTCTCCGGAACACTTCTGGTGTCCGAATATAGTCGTCCAATATATCAATCGTTATGTCTCGACCAATTTCGAGACTCCTCGTCATGTCCGAGATCACATCCGGGACTCCGAACTATCTTCGGTACATCATATCACATAAACTCATAATACCAATCGTCATCGAACGTTAAGCGTGTGGATCCTATGGGTTCGAGAACTATGTAGACATGACCAAGACACGTCTCCGGTCAATAACAAATAGCGGAACCTGGATGCTCATATTGGTTCCTACATACTCTATGAAGACCTTTATCGGTCAAACCGCATAATAACATACGTTGTTCCCTTTGTCATCGGTATGTTACTTGCCCGAGATTCGATCGTCGGTATCATCATACCTAGTTCAATCTCGTTATCGGCAAGTCTCTTTACTTGTTCCGTAATAGTTCATCCCGCAACTAACTCATTAGTCACAATTCTTGCAAGGCTTATAGTGATGAGTATTACCGAGAGGGCCCAAAGATACCTCTCTGAAACATGGAGTGACAAATCCTAATCTCGATCTATGCCAACCCAACAAACACCTTCGGAGACACCTGTAGAGGACCTTTATAATCACCCATTTACGTTGTGATGTTTGGTAGCACACAAAGTGTTCCTCCGGTATTCGGGAGTTGCATAATCTCATAGTCTGAGGGACATGTATAAGTCATGAAGAGAGTAGTGGCAATGAAACTGTAATGATCATAATGCTAAGCTAATAGATGGGTCATGTCCATCACATCATTCTCCTAATGATGTGATCCCGTTCATCAAATGACAACACATGTCTATGGTTAGGAAACATAACCATCTTCGATTAACGTGCTAATCAAGTAGAGGCATACTAGGGACACTTTGTTTTGTCTATGTATTCACACATGTACTAAGTTTCCGGTTAATACAATTCTAGCATGAATAATGAAAATTTATCATGAAATAAGGAAATAAATAATAACTTTATTATTGCCTCTAGGGCATATTTCCTTCAGTCTCCCACTTGCACTAGAGTCAATAGTCTTGTTCACATCGCCATGTGATTTAACATCAATAGTTCACATCTGTATGTGATTAACACCTATAGTTCACATCGCCATGTGAACAATAACCAAAGGGTTTACTAGAGTCAATAATCTAGTTCACATTGCTATGTGATTAACACCCGAAGATTACTAAGGTGTGATCATGTTTTGCTTATGAGAGAAGTTTACTCAACCGGTCTGTCACATTCAAAGCCGTATGTATTTTGCAAATATTCTATGTCTACAATGCTCTGTATGGAGCTACTCTAGCTAATTGCTCCCACATTCAATATGTATCCAGATTGAGAGTTAGAGTCATCTGGATTAGTTTAAAAGCTTGCATCGACGTCACTCTTTATGACGAACTCTTTATCACCCCCATCACCGAGAAACATTTCCTTAGTCCTCACTAAGGATAATTTTGACCGCTGTCCAGTGATCTACTCTGAGATCACTATTGTACCCCCTTGACAAACTCATGGCAAGGTACACAATAGGTCTGGTACACACCATAGCATACTTTATAGAACCTATGACTGAAGCATAGAGAATGACCTTTATTTTCGTTCTATCTTCTGCCGTGGTCGGGCTTTGAGTCTTACTCAATTTTACACCTTGTAATACTGACGAGAACTCCCTCTTTGACTGATCCATTTTGAACTCTTTCAAAAACATCTCAAGGTATATACTCATTGAAAAATCTTATCAAGCGTCTTGATCTATCTTTATATATCTTGATGCCCAATATGTAAGCAGCTTCACCGAGGTCTTTCTTTGACAAACACTTATTCAAGTATCCGTTTATGCTATCCAAAAATTCTATATCATTTCCAATCAACAATATGTCATCCACATATAATATTAGAAATGCTATAGAGCTCCCACTCACTTTTTTGTAAATACATGCTTCTCCAAAAGTCTGTATAAAACCATATGCTTTGATCACACTATCAAAACATTTATTCCAACTCTGAGAGGCTTCCACCAGTCCATAAATGGGTCGCTGGAGCTTGCACACTTTGTTAGCACCCTTTGGATCGACAAAACCTTCTGGTTGTATCATATACAACTCTTCTTCCAGAAATCTGTTCAGGAATGCAATTTTGACATCCATCTGCCAGATTTCATAAAATATGGCAAATCCTAACATGATTCGGACGGATTTAAGCATCGCTACAGTTGAGAAAATCTCATTGTAGTCAACACCTTGAACTTGTCGAAAACCTTTTGCGACAAATCAAGCTTTGTAGATAGTAACACTACTATCAATGTCTGTCTTCCTCTTGAAGATCCATATTTCCTATGGATTGTCGATCATCGGGCAATTCCACCAAAGTCCACACTTTGTTCTCATACATGGATCCCATCTCAGATTTCATGGCTTCAAGCCATTTCACGGAATCTGGGCTTATCATCGCTTCCTCATAGTTGGTTGGTTCATCATGGTCTAATAACATGACTTCTAGAATAGGATTACCGTACCACTCTGGTGTGGACCGTACTCTGGAAGACCTACGAGGTTCTGTAGTAACTTGATCCGAAGTTTCATGATCATCACCATTATCTTCCTCACTAATTAGCGTAGGAATCACTGGAACTAATTTCTGTGATGAACTACTTTCCAATTCAGGAGAAGGTACAATTACCTTATTAAGCTCTACTTTCCTCCCACTCACTTCTTTCGAGAGAAACTCCTTCTCTAGAAACGGTCCATTCTTAGCAACAAATATCTGGCCTTCTAATCTGTGATAGAAGGTGTACCCAACAGTTTTTTGGGTATCCTATGAAGACACATTTTTCTGATTTGGGTTCGATCTTATCAGGTTGAAGCTTTTTCACATAAGCATCGCAGCCCCAAATTTTAAGAAAAGACAACTTTGATTTTCTTGCCAAACCATAGTTCATAAGGCGTCGTCTCAACGGATTTTGATGGTGCCCTGTTTAATGTGAATGAAGTTGTCTCTAATGCATAATCCCAAAATGATAGTGGTAAATCAGTAAGAGACATCATAGATTACACCATATCTAATAAAGTGTGGTTACGACGTTCGGACACACCATTACGCTGTGGTGTTCCAGGTGGCGTGAGCTGTGAAACTATTCCACATTGTTTTAAATGAAGGCCAAACTCGTAACTCAAATATTCACCTCCACGATCAGATCATAGAAACTTTATTTTCTTGTTACAATGATTCTCTACTTCACTCTGAAATTCTTTGAATTTTTCAAATGTTTCAGACTTGTGTTTCATTAAGTAGATATACCCATATGTGCTCAAATCAACTGTGAAGGTCAGAAAATAAAGATACCTGCCACGAGCATCAACACTCATCGGACCGCATACATCGGTATGTATTATTTCCAGTAAGTCATTAGCTTGTTCCATTGTTCCATAGAACGGAGTTTTAGTCATGTTGCCCATAAGGCACGGTTCGCAAGTATCAAATGAGTCATAATCAAGTGATTCCAAAAGCCCATCATCACGGAGTTTCTTCACGCGCTTTACATCAAATGAGTCATATCAATCTTGGAACCACTTCCAACACACATTGTCACTTCACCCTCAACTAGTCTCTGTTTATTCTGCAATTCCTGTTTCGAGTTACTAATATTAGCAACCGAACAAGTATCAAATACCCAGGGATTACTACGAGCACTAGTAAGGTACACATCAATAATATGTATATCAAATATACCTTTGTTCACTTTGCCATCCTTCTTATCCGCCAAATATTTGGGGCAGTTCCACTTCCAGTGACCATTTCCTTTGCAGTAGAAGCGCTCAGTTTCAGGCTAAGGTCCAGCTTTGGGCTTCTTCACGGGAGTGACAACTTGCTTGCCATTCTTATTAAAGTTCCCTTTCTTTCCCTTTGTGTCGGTGTACAAAAGTATGGGTGCTTCTGTACCCCTTACTGGTGCACGAACGGTTGCAGCCACCCCTACAACAGGGCATGGCAAGGAAGAGGAAGACAGCAGGAGGCAAGACAAGGACAGATAACATCAAGATAGCTGCTCAGAGTAGCAAGCAGCAAGAGGCAAGCAGGGCCACGCCCAGCAACAAGCCTTGCCGAAGCGGCCTACGAGGCCCCCGGCAAGCCCCTTGCCGGGGCAGCTTGCGAAGAGGCCAGCGAGGCCCCTACCCTTGGGGTTGAGAGCTCTAACACCATCGACAATGTTAAAGATCAAGATTTGAAGAGCACATGCCTGGTAGCATGCGACTCCTCACAAAGATTGGCAACCCACGAATCCACGTGGGATCAAAAGACGAAGTCCCCTGGCAAGACCCTTGCCGGGGACAACTCCAGGGCCCCTGACAGGCCTTGACGGGGATGATCACTGGGCCGCGGCCAGGCCCGCGCTTAGTAGGTTCCGCCACCTCACCACCACTCCAACATGGCGATAAGCATGCCAGCAAAGCAGGCGCCTGCGTGGCGGCATGCAGATCTTCGTGGAAGCCTACCACTTTGCCAACACAGCAGCTGGTTAGCCAGCATGGCGCTGCATGCGTCGTCGACCTAGACGCGTGGCAAGGCGAGGTGAAGCGGCGAAGGACGGGATGGCCTCTGTTACCGTCCCCAATAAAGCGAGAGGACACGTAGGCAAGACATTAAATGCGCTTGTCCTACGTTGATCGAGCGAGAAGCTCGTATCACTGTAGCCTGCCACCTCCTGTGTTCCACTGTGGCAACCCCTTTGCATATAAAAGGAGGCCCAAGGCACACAGAGAGAGGATTCGGACTTTTGGACAAAGCATGCTTCATAGCTAGTTCAAAAGCTCAAGAACACTCATATAACCAGATAAAGCAGGACTAGGGTATTACGCATCTTCGCGGCCCGAACCTGGATAAAGATCCTCCGTGTGCTACCGACTCGACCTGCTCTTCGTGCAACTAATCCCCCTCCGAACGTAGAAGGAATCCTTGTGACCGCATAGGTGATCGGTTTCCCCAACATCTTTGGCGTGCCAGGTAGGGGGTGTTAGTTGTGAGAATCAGGTCTGTGGTTAGTACAATACCTCTCTCACCGCCATGGCTCTGGAGAAGAAGGCAAGCGGCGGTGCCCATAATCGCAGCAATGATCTGCGTCGCGATCAAAAAGCTAGTATCTTAACCTTGAGTAATTCTTCCTTTTTTATGAGGTTATCCCCCTCGATGGTTTTGGTCCTTGTATGGAGAACCTGCACGTGGAAGGAACCCTGCCGCGATTGGCAATGCCCCTGTTCTATTTCGAGTCCGCTCAACACTTCGGGTGTTGCGCTATGCTAAGAACAATGGGGTGCCTTGCCGTAATTGACAACGCCCCTGTTCTGCTTCGAGTCCGGTCGACAGTCCACGTGATGCACCAAGAGCGGCAGGGTGGCCCGCGGGCGTCGATGCCCTCCGTAGGTTGCTAAGGATCCGTCCTTCTAGCGCCTACGGCAAGGGGTGCACGTGCCGGCAGGCCTGTCCAACTAAGCGCAGGGTGCCAAATACAAGGATGGACTAGAACAGGAAGATAATATGCAGCTAAGTTCAGAGTACAACAAAAGTTATATTACACCAAAAGTTGTCGCAATTCTAATTTAAGATGATCTGTCTTGGGTATGGACTTGGAGCAACTACAAGGGACGAAGCAGTTAATGCCGGCGCTGGCCCTCTAGCCTCGTGACTTCGTTGACGCAGCTGATGATGGGCTCGATGCGCTCCTTGAGCGCCTGATGGTCGGCATCCTCCAGCAAGCTATCGAGCGCCTGAGCAATGTCGACGTTGGGGTTCAAGTGCGCCACCTTGGTGAGTGATACGTCCATTTTGCATCATGCTTTTATATCAATATTTATTGCATTATGGGCTATTATTACACATTATATCTCAATATTTATGGCTATTCTCTCTTATTTTACAAGGTTTACCATGAAGAGGGGGAATGCCGACAGCTGGAATTCTGGCTGGAAAAGGTGCAAACGTTGGAAACCTATTCTGCACAGCTCCAAAAGTCCAGGAAGTCCACAAAGCAACTTTTTGGAATTAATAAGAATTTATGAGCAAAAGAAATACGCCAGGGGACCCACACCCTGTCCAGGAGACAGGGGGCGCCCCCCTATAGGGCACGCCCCCCTATCTCCTTGGCTCCCTGATGGGCCTCCGGCGTCCATCTTCTGCTATATCATCGCTTTTACCCTGGAAAAAATCGTGGGCAAGCTTACGGGACGAAACTCCGCCGCCATGAGGCGGAACCTTGGCGGAATCAATCTAGGGCTCTGGCGGAGCTGTTCTGCCGGGGACACTTTCCTCCGGGAGGGGGAAATCATCACCAACATCATCACCAACGATCCTCTCATCAGGAGGGGGTCAATCTACATCAACATCTTCACCAGCACCATCTCCTCTCAAAACCCTAGTTCATCTCTTGTATCCAATCTTGTATCAAAACTACAAATTGGTACCTGTGGGTTACTAGTAGTGTTGATTACTCCTTGTAGTTGATGCTATTTGGTTTACTTGGTGGAAGATCATATGTTCAGATCCTTTATGCATATTATTACACCTCTGATTATGAACATAAACATGCTTTGTGAGTAGTTACGTTTGTTCCTGAGGACATGGGTGAAGTGTTGCTATTAGTAGTCATGTGAATTTGGTATTCGTTCGATATTTTGATGAGATGTATGTTGTCTTTTCCTCTAGTGGTGTTATGTGAACGTCGACTACATGACACTTCACCATTATTTGGGCCTAGAGGAAGGCATTGGGAAGTAATAAGTAGATGATGGGTTGCTAGAGTGACAGAAGCTTAAACCCTAGTTTATGCGTTGCTTTGTTAAGGGCTGATATGGATCCATATGTTTAATGATGTGGTTAGGTTTACCTTAATACTTCTTTTGTAGTTGCGAACGCTTGCAATAGGGGTTAATCATAAGTGGGATGCTTGTCCAAGAAAGGCCAGTACCAAAGTACCGGTCCACCCACATATCAAATTATCAAAGTACCGAACGCGAAGCATATGAACGTGATGAAAACTAGCTTGACGGTAATTCCCATGTGTCCTCGAGAGCTCCTTTCTCATTATTAGAAATTTTCCAGGCTTATCCTTTGCTACATAAAGGATTGGGCCAACTTGGCGCACTTTATTTACTTTATTTACTTGTTATTCATTACCATTTATCTTATCACAAAACTATCTATCACCTATAATTTCAGTGCTTGTAGAGAAAACCTTACTGAAAACCGCTTATTTCTTTCTGCTCCTCGTTGGGTTCAACACTCTTACTTATCAAAAGGACTATAATTGATCCCCTACACTTGTGGGTCATCAGTGAGCACCTTGATCAAGGCGTCCCGGCAAAGTTGCCTGGATTCCTCGGCCAGGTAGGCCGCCCTGGTGGATTGGAGCAGCTTCAAGGAGGCAAGAACACGCTTGAAGAACTCAGATAGCTTGGCGCTCTCAGCCACTCTTGCCTCATGGGAGAACCTGAAGTTCGGCATGCCCATTGCAGTCAGCTATGTGGTAATCTGCTCCGCGACATCCATAAGGTGGCTGGTCCAGAGTTTTGTGCTCTCCACGAGTTTGTTGTGGGAAGTGGCTGTAGTCCACAATAGCAGCTGCTCGCTCGCGAGGTCCTTGGCCAGGGCCTGCTCGCAAGCTTGGGATTCCGAGAGCATCCTCTCCTGGCTGTTCAACTTCAGCTTTAGATCATCAATGGACTCATTGGCCGTGGAGAGCAGCTTGGTTTTGTCAGATCTGCTGGTCTGCATCTCCGCCAGGTCGTAGAGGGCCTTCTCTCTATCATCCTTGAGCATGGAGATCTCCTTGGTAAGCACGGCCAAGCTCGCCTCTAGCTTCTCCACCTTGCCGGCTAGCTCAGCCCTGGTGGCCTTGGCCGCTTCAGCATGGTCGATGGCCTCTTTCAGCTTGCCGGCGTGGTCGAGGGCCAGAGCAGCGAGCGCCCCTGGTGCTTCTGCAACATGTCTTGAGTCCGCTGCGTGATGAGCCGGTCGATCTCCTCATCCTTGGCGCGAAGCATGGCGGCAAGGGCCGCTTCGCGAGCGACCAAGTCCTCCTCCTGGACATCGAGTGAGATGTGGCGCTGCGTCTGGTCGGGCTTGTCCTGACTAGCCTTGGCCTTTGCCACCTCCTGCGCCTTGTCAAAATCATCCTGCTTGAAGAGGTCCTGCTGGCGCTCACTCAGCTGGACTTGGGAGGCCCTCAGATCCTCCCAAGCCTCGTCAAACCAGGTTTTCATCTGGGTGACACGCTCCTGGAAATCCACCTCGGCCTTGTCCACGGCCGCCATTCTGGAGTATGCCTTCTCCTTGCGAGCCAAGTGGAGAGCCTGGAGCTTGTGGAAGTTGGCACCCATGGCTTGGAGGAGTTGGTCTTCCTTGGAGACACCATCGCTGACGCTTGGTTCGTCAACAACCTGGAGCCTGGCGGCGGTGACGATCTCCTCGTCAAAGACCTCCCCCTTGACTAGTGTCCTGGCGCCTGCCTCTCCTAGAATGTTGACGAAGAGGTCGTCGCCAACCTTCAAGTACCTTCTCAGGGCAGGAGCTGAGGAGGAGGAGGGTTGGTTAGTGACCACCTCCTCCCTGGCAGGATCCTTGGCGGCCTCAACAGTGGTGGCCTTGTCGGCCTCCTCGGGAGGCCCCGTGGTGGCCTCCTTGGCAGCAGCCTTGCCGGCCTCTCTGATAGGCTACTCAGCCACCTTCTCCCCGATAGGATCCTCGCGGGCCTCCCCGGCAGGATCCTCGCCAGCCTCCCCGGCAAGCCCCGTGGCAGCCTCTTAAGTGGGTCCCTTGGCGGCCTCCTCAGCAGCAATGGTGGTGGCCTCCGCCTCGGCGCCCCTGGCAGTCTCCATGATCACCTCATCGACGTCTGCCCGATCCGCCAAGGGAGAATCTGAGGCCAAGGGAAGGAAAAAGACAAAATCAAAATCAGAAAAGTTCAAAACAGAGAGAAGGGAAGAAGTTAAAACGGCGGATAGCAAGGAGCAGAAGGAGCCTACTTACCCACAACAGGTGGGAAAGGTGCGCCCCCCTCCCCGGCGATGTCTGTTGCCGGGATAGGGTCACCTGCGCCTGTGCCCACCTCCACCTCATCCGAGCACAAGGGCTCGTCGGTAGGTGTCCTTGCCGGGGACACCCCTCTGGTCGGAGTAGTTGATGGGGCCGGCATGTTGGGGGCGGCCCTTAGGGGCTCCTCCTGTTCCCGTTCCCTTCCTGCAGTTCCGGCAAGATCACCAGTAAGAAGACATGCTCCAACACCCGCCAACAAGAGATAGGTGACAAACTCACGTTGGGGGCTGCGCCGGGGGCTGGACTCCAGACTGGTGAAGATCACTCCCGGTGCACGAGGGGTGCTTGCCGGGGGCTCAGTACTCGTCGAAGCCCTAGCCATTTTCACTCTCTGGGCCAGCGTCTCCGTGTCACTTCAAACAATGAAATCAGGTTAAGGTCAAGTGATTCAACTGAGGAATCAGAGAATGGATGGATGGAGCAGAGTGCATACTCGTCCTCCTCTTCTTCTGCCCTCCTCTTCTCCTTGGGTTGAACGACCCAAGGTCATATTTGCCCACTGGGATGGAGCCTGTCGGGGAAGGAGAGGAAGTCCTAACATGCCCAGCCGCAGGAGAAGCCGCGGCGCGTCTGCTCGAGGAGGAGGAAGCAGCGCCACGCCTGATTGAAGAGGAGGCAGCAGCTGTGGCCTTCTTCAATGTTGCGGCCCTCTTCGCCGTTGCGTCCGCCTCCAACATCTCCACAGCTGTGCACCTTCTCTGGCTCATGGGCCCTGCCTCTGCCCCTTGCCACTGCGTGGCCTTGCGAGGGCGAACTGGCTCGTTGGATCCGGACCGTCGCAAGACGCTCCTTTTCTTTGGGGCTGAGGACTCGTCCGCCCCAAACACCTCCCCGGCCGGCTCTTCGGCCGCCTCTGCGGCAGGGGGAGCCCCGGCACCAGCAACGCTGCTCTCTCCAGCAGGCTCCACCCACTTGAGGAACCTTTGTTCCTCTTCAGCTTCCTTGGCCTCGTCCTCTGCGACGCCGCAGCTGCCGGCATCCGCGGTAAGGTCTGCCTCCTTCGCCCTGGCGGCAATATACGCCACCTCTTGGTTGGTGGTGGGGTGGATGAGTTAAGGTCAAGTTGTCAAAGAACTGCTGCACATCCTCCGCCTTTGGCTCGGCCCAGGTTGGATCCAAGCCATGAGCGTTGAAGGCACGCATCATGGCAATGATCTCCGTCTGGCGAGAGTTATTGCTCATTGGGTGCACCCCTGCCGGCAAGCTGAATGGGTGGCCTTTCTTGCCGGCCTTTGCGACCTTGCCGACCCACTCAGTGTTGCCGTCCTCATCCATCTTGAGTTGGAAGAGCCTCCGGGAGACAGATGCGTGCTGCATCATGGTGAAGTTGTGCTTTAAACTGGGGCGGAGCCTCATGATGTCCGATGTGTTCCTGAAATCCCAGGCCGGCCACCCTTTCTGGTGCAAGGGAGCAATGCGGCGACGGATGAAATCAGCCCCAACCATCTCCAGCGTGTGGCCGGCAGAGACGAGGTGGAGGATCCTGGTGGTGGCGACCGTGAACTTCACATCGTTGGGGGCGGAGTGGCTCCAGTCGTCGCCGCGGACTGTCGGGCTCTGGCGAACCTCGCAGAAGTGTTGTGGCTCTTTCTCCACAATCCAGCACCAACAGTCCCGCCATTCGTCCCACTGCTCCTTCTGGAAGCCCTCTGGATATGCACCCTTGCACAGAGGCCTCGGGATCCAAGCGATGGAGCCAGAGATGGCGTCCCCTTGCTGAACCCGGGGGAAGAAGTAATGGTGAAAGAGCTCCGTGCTGGGGTAGAACCCGGCGAAGCCCTAGAAAAGATGGGTGAAAAGGGCCATGCACGCCACCACATTCAGCGTGAAGTCCAGGAGATGGAAGCCGTAGGTGTGCATGATGTCATTGAAGAAAACTGAGAAAGGGGGGCAGAGGCCACAAGAGAAATAGTCGACGAAGAATGGGTAAACATTCGAGCCGGCCTTGGCGAAGGGGACAGGGATGACCTTGGTGGAAGGATGCCCCTTCATCTCCTTCCCCCACAAGCATAGGAACTGGTCCTTGAGCGTGAGCATATCAATCGTCAGAGGGAAGATGGTGTGCTCCTTCCACATCTACACCAGCTCACTCTCCGGCAAATCCTTCCCCGCGGTGGCCTTGGCCGCTTTCTTGCCCTTGCTAGCCTTAGGCGCCATGGCGGCTGTGCAGGGGCAAGGGATCAAGAGGCAATGGAGGCGCGGTGGCGGCGAGTGGGGGCGCAAAGCTCTGGTTCGGATTTTGGGGGAGAAAAGGGGAACGACGGTTCCGAGATTGAAAGAAGCAGAGGAGGTAAATGAGCAGTGCCCATGTGGTTTTTCCTTTTTTTATGGGGAAGGCATGATCCAGCTCTTTACCATTAATAACGGGATGATGCATGCGTGCCACGCCCATGCCGCGCACAACCCCCATGTCACGCACTCGACACGGGATCTGGGGAAGCACAACTGCTAGAAAGATCGTGGTGGTTCGCCTCTGCCATGCCCGCCCGCGCACTGCTTTGGACCTGGCCCAACTACGCCTTGCGCTTGTGTGTGGCCCAGGCCCCGGGGCTCCTGTCGGTGTACAAAAGTATGGATGCTTCTGTACCCCTTACTGGTGCACGAACGGTCGCAGCCACCCCTACAGCAGGGCATGGCAAGGCAGAGGAAGACAACAGGAGGCAAGACAAGGCCAGAGAACATTAAGACAACTGCCCAAAGTAGCAAGCAGCAAGAGCCAAGCAGGTCCACGCCCGGCAACAAGCCTTGCCGAAGCGGCCTGTGAGGCCCCCGGCAAGCCCCTTGTCGGGGCAGCTCACTTAGAGGCCAGTGAGGCCCCTACCCTTGGGGTTGAGAGCTCTGACACCATCGACAATGTTCAAGATCAAGGTTTGAAGAGCACATGCCTGGTAGCATGTGACTTCTCATGAAGATTGGCAACCCATGAATCCACGTGGGATCAGAAGACGAAGACCCCTAACAAGACCCTTGCCGGGGACAGCTCCAGGGCCCCCGACAAGCCTTGCCGGGGACGATTGCTGGGCCGTGGCCAGGCCCGCGCTCAGCAAGGTTCCGCCACCTCACCACCACTCCAACACGGTGATAAGCATGCCAGTGAAGCAGGCGCCTGCGTGGTGGCATGCAGATCTTCGTGGAGGCCTACCACTTTGCCAACACAGCAGCTGGTTAGCCAGCATGGCGCTGCATGCCTCGTCAACTCAGACGCGTGGCAAGGCAAGGGGAAGCGGCGAAGGACGGGAGGGCCTCTGTTGCCGTCCCCAATAAACAAGAGGACATGTGGGCAACACATTAAATGCGCTTGTCCTACGTTGATCGAGCGATAATCGCGTATCACTGTAGCTTGCCACCTCCTGTGTGCCACTGTGGCAACCCCTTTGTGTATAAAAGGAGGCCCAAGACACACAGAGAGAGGATTCGGACTTTTGAACAAAGCACACATCGTAGCTAGTTCAAAAGCTCAAGAACACTCATATAACCAGATAAAGTAGGACTAGGATATTACGCAACTTCGGCGCCTGAACCTGGATAAAAATCCTCCGTGTGCTAACGAATCAACCTGCTCTTCGTGAAATTAATCCCCCGCCGAACGTAGAAGGGATCCTTGTGACCCCATAGGTGATCGGTTTCCCCGACACTTTGCCCATTTCTTGAAACTAGTGATTTTGTTTAATCATCAACACTTGATGCTTTTTCTTGATTTCTACTTTCGTCGATTTTAGCATCACAAAGAGCTCGGGAAACGTTTTCGTCATCCCTTGCATACTATAGTTCATCACGAAGTTCCAGTAACTGGGTGATGGTGACTAGAGAACTCTGTCAATCACTATCTTATCTGGAAGATCAACTCCCACTTGATTCAAGCTATTGTAGTACCCAGACATTCTGAGTAGATGCTCACTAGCTGAGTAGTTCTCCTCCATCTTTTAGGCGAAGTACTTTTCGGAGGTCTCATACCTCTTGACACGGGCATGAGTCTGAAATACCAATTTCAGCTCTTGGAACATCTCATATGCTCCATGACGTTTCAAAAACGTTTTTGAAGTCCCGGTTCTAAGCCGTAAAGCATGGTGCTCTAAACTATCAAGTAGTCATCATATTGAGCTAGCCAACCGTTCATAACGTCTGCATCTGCTCCTGCAATAGGTCTGTCACCTAGCGGTGCATCAAGGACATAATTCTTCTGTGTAGCAATGAGGATACACCTCAGATCACGGACCCAATCCGCATCATTTCTACTATCATCTTTTGACTTAGTTTTCTCTAGGAACATATATAAATATAGGGAAGCTATAATGCGAGCTATTGATCAACAACATAATTTGCAAAATACTATCGGGACTAAGTTTGTGATAAATTAAAGTTCAATTAATCATATTACTTAAGAACTCCCACTTAGATAGACATCCCTCTAGTCATCTAAATGATCGCGTGATCCAAATCAACTAAACCATGTCCGGTCATCATGTGAGATGGTGTAATTTTCAATGGTGAACATCACTATGTTGATCATATCTACTATATGATTCACGCTCGACCTTTCAGTCTCCAGTGTTCCAAGGCCATATCTGCATATGCTAGGCTCGTCAAGTTTAACCCGAGTATTCTGCGTGTGCAAAACTGGCTTGCATCCGTTGTATGTGAACGTAGAGCTTATCACACCCGATCATTACATGGTGTCTCGCCACAATGAACTGTAGCAACAGTGCATACTTAGGGAGAACACTTGTACCTTGAAATTTAGTAAGGGATCATCTTATAATGCTACCACCGTACTAAGCAAAATAAGATGCATGAAAGATAAACATCACATGCAATCAAAATATGTGACATGATATGGCCATCATCATCTTGTGCTCATGATCTCCATCACCGAAGCATCATCATGATCTCCATCGTCACCGGCGCGACACCTTGAACTCCATCATAGCATCGTTGTCATCTCGCCAACTATTGTTACTACGACTATCGCTACTGCTTAGTGATAAAGTAAAACAATTACATGGCGATTGCATTGCATACAATAAAGAGACAAGCATATGGCTCCTTCCAGTTGCCGATAACTTTGTTACAAAACATGATCATCTCATACAACAAATTATATCACATCATGCCTTGACCATATCACATCACAACAAGCCCTGCAAAAACAAGTTAGACGTCCTTTACTTTGTTGTTGCAAGTTTTATGTGGCTACTACGGGCTTAGCAAGAACCGTTCTTACCTATGCATCAAAACCACAACAATTTTTTGTCAAGTGTGCTATTTTAACCTTCAACAAGGACCGGGCGTAGCCACACTCGATTCAACTAAAGTTGGAGAAACAGACACTCACTAGGCACCCGTGTGCGAAGCACGTTGGTAGAACCAGTCCCGCGTAAGCGTACGCGTAATGTCGGTCTGAGCCGCTTCATCCAACAATACCGCCGAATCAAAACATGACATGCTGGTAAGCAGTATGACTATTATCGCCAACAACTCTTTGTGTTCTACTCGTGCATATAAAATCTACGCATAGACCTGGCTCGGATGCCACTATTGGGGAACGCAGTAATTTCAAAAAAATTCCTATGATCACGCAAGATCTATCTAGGTGATGCATAGCAATGAGAGGGGAGAGTGTTGTCTACGTACCCTCGTAGACCGAAAGCGGAAGCGTTATGACAACACGGTTGATGTAGTCGTACATCTTCATGATCCAGCCGATCCTAGCACCGAAGGTACGGCACCTTCGCGATCTGCACACGTTCAACTCAGTGATGTCCCACAAACTATAGATCCAGCTGAGGTCAAGGGAGAGTTTCATCAGCACGACAGCATGGTGACGGTGATGCTGATGTTACCGGCGCAGGGCTTCACATAAGCACTACGATGATATGACCAAGGTGGAAATCTGTGGAGGGGGGCACCGCACACGGCTAAAAGATCAACTTGATCAACTTGTCTATGAGGTGCCCCCTCCCTCGTATATAAAGGAGGGAGGGAGGAGGAGGCCGACCAGGGGAGGAGGCCGACCAGGGGAGGAGGCGCGCCAAGGGGGGGAAATCCTACTCCAAGTAGGTTTCACCCCCCCCCCTTTCCTATTCCAACAAGGAGAAGGGGGGAAGGAGGAGGAGAGAAGGAAGGAGGGGGCGCCACCCCCTCCCCTTGTCCAATTTGGACTAGGGCAAGGGGGGCGCGCGCCACCTCCTAGCCGACCCTCTCTCTTCTCCGCTAAGGCCCATGAGGCCCAATATCTTCCCTAGGGGGGGGGGGGTTCCGGTAACCCCCGGTACTCCGATTTTATCCGAAACTTCTCCGGAACACTTCCGGTGTTTGAATATAGTCGTCCAATATATCAATCTTTATGTATCGACCATTTCGAGACTCCTCGTCATGACCGTGATCACATCCGGGACTCCGAACAATCTTCGGTACATCATATCACATAAACTCATAATACCAATCGTCATCGAACGTTAAGCATGTGGACCCTACGTGTTCGAGAACTATATAGACATGACTGATACCCGTCTCCGATCAATAGCCAATAGCGGAACCTAGATGCTCATATTGGTTCGTACATATTGTATGAAGATCTTTATCGGTCAAACCGCATAACGACATACGTTGTTCCCTTTGTCATCGGTATGTTATGCCCGAGATTTGATCGTCGGTATCATCATACCTAGTTCAATCTTGTTACCGGCAACTCTCTTTACTCGTTCCGTAATACTTCATCCCGCAACTAAATCATTAGTCACAATGCTTGCAATGCTTATAGTGATGATTATTATCAAGAGGGCCCAGAGATACCTCTCCGAAACATGGAGTGACAAATCCTAATCTAGATCTATGCTAACCCAACAAACACCTTCGGAGACACCTGTAGAGGACCTTTATAATCACCCATTTACGTTGTGATGTCTGGTAGCACACAAAGTGTTCCTCCGGTATTCGGGAGTTGCATAATCTCATAGTCTGAGGAACATGTATAAGTCATGAAGAGAGCTGTAGCAATGAAACTATAACGATCATAATGCTAAGCTAACGGACGGGCCATGTCGATAACATCATTCTCCTAATGATGTGATCCTGTTAATCAAATGACAATGTATGTCTATGGTTAGGAAACATAACCATCTTTGATTATAACGAGCTAGTCAAGTAGAAGCATACTAGGGACATTATGTTTTGTCTATGTATTCACACATGTATCTAAGTTTCCAGTTAATACAATTCTAGCGTGAATAATAAACATTTATCATGATATAAGGAAATAAATAATAACTTTATTATTGCCTTTAGGGCATATTTCCTTCAATTGGGTGTATATTTACTTGCTGTACTTGTTATTCAAATGATGCTTGTACTTGTTGTACTTGTTATACAAATGCTTGGAATTTAAATTTGTGCTAAATGTGTATATAATACTGAAAGGGGCCTTGGCCCAAATACCAATGGACGTTAAAAAGGCCACTGCCCAAACATAATAGAACTTTGTTTCAGCAAATACCAGTATATTAATTCTTGAAAATAAATAAAATGAACTGTAAAAAGGCCGAGTTACGAATTTTAAAAGGAGAGCAAAAAGGGCTAAGGCTACAAAAAATGAATTGATTATAATAGGTTGTGGTCGGGAAAGTAAAAGGCCGGATTGTTGGGCCTGGACCATGTAGCTAAATAAAATTAATAGAAAAAATAATAAATAGGCTGAATTGTTGGGCTCGGCCCATGTAAAACACCGAACTGGATCGGGCTGATTCTTATCAACGACCTTTTCATTTGGTCACAATTTTGCCACGTCAGATTGCCACGTCCGATTCGATGTGGCCTTTGGCAGACAGCTAGCGACCAAAACAGAAGGTCGTAGGATCAATGACCTTTTGTATTGGTTGTTGCTTTCAACAATCTTATCACAAAGAAGGTCGTTAATTTCAATTTTCGACGACCATCTTTTGACCATCTGTTTTTGGTCAAAAAAGGTCGCAAATGAAAACAATGACCATTCACTGTCCAATAATGATGGTCGCAAGTTGACGTATTTCTTTTAGTGAGCTAGGCATAAAAACAAGAATAGATCTAGGTATTGCAATAAGAATGATAGGGCAAATCACGAAAACTCATCTCGTACTCCCTATGTTCAGTAGCAAGTTTTCTTTGTGGCAAGAAAAAGTAATCAAAAGGGCTAAATTTAATGGGACAGAAGTCCCCAAGATCAAGCTCGGGAAGAATTAGTTCCTCCTTTGGCCCTTCATAGTGTACAACCAACTCAGCATTGTAAGCATTCTTTTGGCAAAAAGTCATGAGCCTCTGTTCAAGAGGAAAACCCAACCCGTTGTTCTAAATAGAAAAATTATCATTAAGTTCAGAAATTCTATCAACTAGAACATCGGTAGGAACCCTCTTTCTAAGATTTTCATTATAAGCAACATGATCTAAGGATCATAGACGCGTTATGTCTTCTTGATTAAAAGGAATTGCTTCTATGGGAGGATGACCGGCGTCCATCCTATAATGCGCAAAAATTTCATTAGCCTCTTTCCTAATAAATCTAAACTTGTGTGCTAGAAAGATGGTAGCAGCTCGCTTAATAGAAGAATGCTCAATATTAGAGAACTCTAGAAAGATCCTTTGTATGTAAGGACACATGTGAATAAATTGTCTTTCAAGTTCAACTATGAGCAAAGATATAGTGTCTGCAAGACTACTAGTTTTATGAAGAATAGATCCACCCATTGTGGGCAAAGCACCGGCACAAGTAAAGAAATCTTGAATAACCCCTTTTCCAATAATATTACCACTACCAATGCAAAAAAAATTAGTGTGCAAAATAGTAGGTTCTTCATAAGGATTATCAAAAGCATCAAAGTTTCCCCTATCATTACTACTATCTTTTTCAGTGATAACCTCCCCAATTTCAGACATGATGGCAACAAACCGCACTAACAAACGAGCTCACAAGAAGCAAGCAAAAAGAGACGAACAGAAGAGGGGTAAAGAAAAGGCAACGGTTTTTGACAATCATTTTAGAAGTGGGGGAGAGGAACATGAGAGGCGAATGGCAAATAATGTAATGGAAGGGAGAATAGTTTATGATGGGTACTTGGTATGGCTTGACTTGGCGTAGATCTCCCCGGCAACGGCGCCAGAAATCCTTCTTGCTACCTCTTGAGCTTGTGTTGGTTTTCCCTTGAAGAGGAAAGGGTGATGCAGCAAAGTAGCGTAAGTATTTCCTTCAGTTTTGAGAATCAAGGTATCAATCCAGTAGGAGACAACGCACAAGTCACTGAATACCTGCACAAACAATCAAGAACTTGCAACCAACGTGATAAAGGGGTTGTCAATCCCTACAAATTCACTCGCAAAAGTGAAATCTAATAGAGATAATAAAGTAAATATTTTTGGTATTTTTGATGTATAGATTGGAAAGTAAAGATTGCAAAATAGTAAACGATATTCAACAATATGGAAAAGAGACTTTAATATACTGGAAAAGAGATCCGGGGGCCATAGGTTTCACTAGTAGCTTCTCTCGAGAAAGCATGTATTACGGTTGGTAAACAAATTACTATCGGGCAAGTGATAGAAAAGCGCATAATTATGATGACATCTAAGGCAATGATCATGAACATAGGCATCACGTCCGTGTCAAGTAGACCGACTCCTGCCTGCATCTACTACTATTACTCCAAACTACTATTACTCCACACATCGACCACTATCCATCATGCATCTAGAGTATTAAGTTCATAAGAACGGAGTAACACATTAAGCAAGATGACATGATGTAGAGGGATAAACTCAAGCAATATGATATAAACCCCATCTTTTTATCCTCGATGGCAACAATACAATACGTGCCTTGTTACCCCTACTGTCTCTGGGAAAGGACACCACAAGATTGAACCCAAAGCTAAGCACTTCTCCCATGGCAAGACAGATCAATCTAGTAGGCCAAACTAAAACGATAATTCAAAGAGACTTGCAAAGATATGAAATCATGCATATAATAATTCAGAGAAGAACCAAATAATATTCATAGATAATCTTAATCATAAATCCACAGTTCATCAGATCTCGGCAAACACACCGCAAAAGAATATTGCATCGAATAGATCTCCAAGAACATCAAGGAGAACTTTGTATTGAGAATCAAAGAGAGAGAAGAAGCCATCTAGCTAATAACTATGGACCCAAAGGTTTGTGGTAAACTACTCACACTTCATCGGAGAGGCAATGGTGTTGATGTAGAAGCCCCCCCTAATCGATTCCCCCTCTGGCAGATCGCCGAAAAAGGCCCGAAGAAGGGATCTCACGTGTACAGAAGGTTGCGGTGGTGGAAAAGTGGTTTCGTGGCTCCCCCTGATGGTTCTAGGCATAAGAGTATATATAGGCTAAAGAACTAGGTTGGTGGAGCTACGAGGGGCCCACGAGGGTGGGGGACGCGTCTACCCTCCTGGGCGCGCCCTCCTGCCTCGTGGACGCCTTGTTGCGTCTCTGACTTCACCTTCAAGTCTTCTGGTTTGCTTTTGCTCCAAGAAAGATCATCACGAAGGTTTCATTCCGTTTGGACTCCGTTTGATATTCCTTTTCTGCAAAACTCTAAAATAGGCAAAAAAACAGAAACTGGCACTAGGCCCTCGGTTAATAGGTTAGCCCCAAAAATGATATAAAAGATTTTATTAAATCCCATTAAACATCCAAAACAGATAATATAATATCATGGAACAATCAAAAATTATAGATGCGTTGGAAACGTATCAGCATCCCTGTGACCTAGTCACTTGTGTCTGGCCACGCTGACATGGATGTCGTCACACCGAGATGGTCCTAAGAATATCTCTCCATCGTTGGAGGAGCAAATCCCAAACTTGAGCTATCTAGTCCCTTCTCATACTTTCCAATGAACCTGAAAGTTGTTGTTATGATCATCGTGTTACAGATGACGTTTGAGCAACCCCAAAGTCTATCATCTGATATCAAGTTATTGTGATACTCTCATGGGCTAAGAAACTAAAGCATGCGTCAACTCTCCGTGTTATGTAAAAAGATTTGTGACGATTACATCTCAAAGTATAACAAACGAGTTGGGTAAATTCATTTCGGGATTAATGTTACACTTAACAAAATCCCAAGATCTAGAAAACATGATCACCATCCAACACTTGAAATAGTCCTAGTCGCCTACAGGCAAGACTAGGAATCAGGTTTTACCATTTATCATTCCACACGTGCTTATAAGTTTTCCTTCGAATCACATATTCCAGAATCGTAGTAGTTATAACATAGAATATGAAAGCTTAATTATAAACATGGAAATAAACAATACAATATTATTGCCTCTAGGGCATATTTCCAACACGTATTGCTTTGGGTCTAGTGTGATTAGGTTTAGTTGACAATGGTGATGTCCTGCGGAGGGGGTGGTATTGCGGCTTGTTTTATTCTCCAGTTCAATCTTCGTACGACGAATCACGAATAGATATGACTTTGTCGGGAAACTTATACCCCCCTCTTGTGTTTGGCTGGTATTGGGATTATCTTCTAGCTTCAATGGTGCCAGCTTCTCCAGGACAATGATCAATCCAGATCGTGGTCAGCGACATATTTCTAGTCCACATCAACGACTTTCAAGTTGCTGCCACTACATGCTCTTGGGTTTCAACAAAGTTGCTTCGGCAAGACGGATGTCAAGGGGCGGCAATGTAGAAGGAAGACAATGGTTATTTCTTCAAGGACTTGTCTATAATTTCATATTCTTATAAGGAAGTTCTTGTAAATACATCACAATAATGGGCTATTTCCGAAGAAACCTTAAAATATATTTTTGGGTCATTAAATGCTTTCTTTTATAGAAAAAAATCATAATGGACAAGCGGTAATTACAGATACTAGCTGTAGATGCGGGCCCATGTGTGACATGTCAAATGGCACGCTGCTGCACCTATCGACATGCCACGACTTGGAACAAGTCAAAGGTTTATTTTGTTCGCCCTAGGACTGGGTGGCGGACATCGCCCTACATGTGTGATGCGTGACATGCCTGCAGCCCCGTAGCCGTCCGTCCGATCACTACTCTCCCAAGCATCTCCCCCTCACTTTCATCCTGCATTTCCTTCACTTTTCTTAAAAAATGTATCTGTTCCTGCTTCATTTTTTTGCACCGCATCAGGTCTTTTGTTCTTCTTTTCTATATCAAGCAAATCGTTTCCATGAAATTACTCATGCACCTACATCTTCGCTGAACGCACATCCTACCTTCTGCATAAAGGTCCATAAGCCCATTTTAAAAAAAGGAGGGGCGGGGGGGGGGGGGGGGGGGGGGGTCCATAAAAAGACGATAAAGGAACGTAAAATTGCAATATACAGTAATTCATAATTTCTAACTTTATCAATTCCTGTCTCCAAATATAGTGGTCCTCAAATTATTTAGTCCTTTGTTATTATTTTCCAAAGATACGTAAATGGTAGGTTTATTAACAGGCAAGTTTTGAAAACGAGGACCTCTTCTTTGTTTTCCTTTTTGAATCATACTCCCTCCGTTCCTAAATATAACTACGTTCGAATGTACATAGACGTATTTTAGAGTATACGTTCACTTATTTTGCTCCGTTGGTAGTCTATATTGAAATCTATTAAAAGACTTATATTTAGGAACGGAGGGAGTACAGTTTTTTTTATCAAGTTTTGGTTACAGACCACGTAATCATACGGTTGATGTGTGAATTGTGATGAGTTGTTACCGTTGTAGCATACAGATCAGCACTGTTTTGTACAACTGTACAAGGCATGTTTTGAATG
Source organism: Triticum aestivum (assembly GCF_018294505.1). NCBI lineage: Eukaryota > Viridiplantae > Streptophyta > Magnoliopsida > Poales > Poaceae > Triticum > Triticum aestivum. The sequence goes on from NC_057810.1 coordinate 155,953,713, forward strand.
GCTGGTGACGTGTCGATTCTATTTTGGCGTCGATTTCCTCTAGTAACTGTATTTGTATCCCGCAATTTAAGACGATGATGTACCAGGGATACACACTTCGCAGAGATATTTGGCAATTATATAAAAGAAGTAATTTTCATCCAAATATTAAATGTGAAGATCTATATCGGCCGATTTGCAAGAATGAATTGCCGACGATGGATATCTGTTCTCACCGAATCAGTTATAGCTCATTTATTTCCTTCCTAATTTCGAGCCTCTACGCTTTAACTTACTTCCTTATTTTCCTATGTCCTTTCCTGAACCGCCTACAGCTAGCCAGCCAAAAAACGCCTCTATATCCCAGCAGCACATTAAAAGTACGTGCGCTGATTCCTGAAACGCATGCAGTGCATGAACGAACGTAAGCGATAAAAATGCAATTTCCCTTTGCCAAGTCTAGTCTAGAGAATAATTTGAGTTTGCATACACACCCCAGGATTCATGCAGGTTGAAGCAACTACTACTCAACGATGCACGCTGCTTTGGCGCTAGAACATATATATACTACTGTAAACGAGTATGCCCATGCAACTCGGCATCTATCTAGGTTTTCCCTGGGGTTTTGCAAGTCAACCAACCGGATCGATCGTTGGACACGAACAGAAGCCAGCAATTTGGGTGCATATACGTTGGTTGCAGATTTGTAAAGAAAGAAACACGGTGAATTCTTGGTTTCTACTCCAAATTTAGGAAGATTGAAATGGAAATCCATCCTGAAAAGGAGAGGAATTATTTGGGGTCAAATCTAATCTTCAGTTGCTCTTCTCACTCGACGCCAACCAAAGGCCATTAATACCCCCGCTCGCTGCCAACCTTGCGCGTCGTTTGCCACCCCACCGATCGATGACCCCACCCCTCACCTCTGACCCCGGGAACGCGCCGCCTTGGCTCTATATATACGGCGTGTGATGGCCATAGACGACCAACGCTTATAGCAGATGATACTCGGAAACGGCCACCACCAGCCTGCCGCTGCTCACGGGCTCGCCGCGGGTGCCTCCGCCGCTGCTATGCCTATGAGCAGTGGGCCTTTGTATGGCTCTGCGGTGCCGAGCCAGCAGGGAGACCACTCGGGCCTTGTCACGGCGCCGATTCCGTCACCAACGTTGGGTGTTGAGCTTGACGGTGTTCAGGAAATAAACACCAACAACAAGCGGAAGCGCGAGGAGCAGTCCTCGTCGGCGTTTAGCGCAGCGCAGGCGCAACAGCAGCCAATGGTCGTCGACCGCAGCCTGCGCAACGAAGTAAGTGTCCAGATCAAATCGCCACCATGCATGCACTACAGATCCATACTTTGCGTTTGATGATTATGTAGCTTTCGTTAACCGTAATGGATGATGCAGGCAGAAAGGTTTTGTAATACTTTGGAGGAGGAGATGCGCAGGCATGAGACGCTCATGCTCTCGACCGTGGAGGCCATGGTGGAGAAGCGGCTCTTGGCCAAGGACCAGGAGATCATGCACAACTGGGGCGTGAACTGTGAACTCGGGGAGCGCCTCAGGACCCTCTACATGGAGGCTGAGGCGTGGCGCATGGACGCGCAATCCAAGCAGACCGAGGCCAACGTGCTCCGCGCCGACCTAGAGCGGGCGCTTGCCCAGCAAGCGGTCCGTTACCATGGCAGTGGCAGCCGTGAAGGTGAAGGTGAGGACGACGCCGAGTCATGCTGCTGGGGGGACTACCACGAGGCATTCTGCAGGGGGAAGGAGGTGGAGACGCCGGTAGTGGAGCCTCCGGTGACAGGAGCCGGAATGTGCAAGGCGTGCGGTGAGAATGCGCCGGTGGTGGTGCTATTGCCGTGCCGGCACCTCTCTGTCTGCGGGCCATGCGCGGAAGCAGCGTCGGGGTGCCCATCTTGCGGATGCGCCAAGCAGGGCAGCATCTACATCAACTTCTCGTGACGCAAGGGTGTAATAGTTTTTGGAACGCATGAACCTGCCGGTGCCAGGCATCAGATGACGCGCATCGTCGATGAGACGCCGAACATTCATGCATCATTATTTCCGTAGTTTTAGAGTCGACATTTTGTTTCATTCTGAACCTTTTTTCGAGTCGACTTTTGCAAGTTATGTTTTCTTCTACTTCGTTTGTACTCGACGGGGATGCTACCGCGACCGTTCGATGATGTCGATATGAGCGGATGAGTACCCCCTCTTTTGTTCGGTTTAGATTTCTTCTTAAGCTATTGTACCATTCCTTCAACAAGAAGAAAAAAAGTTTATACAACATCCGAGCGTTTGCGGTGAGTTACATGATCGCCGCATCAGAGCGGTGGGTGATGGTGGATATAGTGTATACGGTTGCGTGGAAATATTCGAGATGATAAAGATGGCGCGTATGACTATGGTGGTACAGAAAAGTGATTGCACGAAGGACAGAGGGTGTGCGGCGCCTGGCGGCGCATGGGAGGAGTGGGTGGGTGGCTATGGTTAGGTTTTAGCAAGGAACCAAAATGAACAGACCAGATTTAGATCCAACGGTCCACAAAGATTGGTTGGATTTATAGAAACAAATTGCTCGGCTGGCAAGGTTGGGTTTGTAAAAATTCATAAAATCGAATATATAGTAGGAAATGTTTTAATCGCATTCATGAGTGATGAAGAGAAGGTTCGCCACAAAGTGGCACATGTGAGGAGAGGCTAACCAGGGCTAGGGCTTAGATATCTAACAAAAGGGAGCAGATAGGAACTGATTTTAGATCAAACAAACCAAAAGACTAACTAAATTTTGCATAAACAAAACACTCAGATTCTACATTCAAACCATCAACAAGATACAAGGATATGCTTGAGTACCTGCCTCCTATGGGCATCCTTGCTCGCGAGTGCCTCTCACATGATCCGATCTGCATGCTCTAACGGTACCCGTTGGCCAGGAAACTCGATACCGGGACGGCCTTAGGGCCTAGAAGGCCTAGCTGCGGCCTTGCCTTGGCGATCCATCAAGGGCCCAGCTTCTAAGAAAGCATGATCTTGGCGTGCAAACCAATAGTTCCCCTGGCAATGTCGGCCAGGGGCCCTATAAAAGCTTAGCTCTCGTCCCCTCTATAAAGCGATGCTAGGGGTAGGTCGAGGGCCTCTGTTCCATGATTCATACCTCGGTAGATTTTTATCATCTTCAATCTATAACCGGCTCACACGAGGCGTTCTCACCATTAATCCAAAATCAAGTAGGAGTAGGGTGTTACCTCGGCCATGAGGGATCGAACCTGGGTAAAGACCATGTGCAATCCCCTCTGGTACTTCCGGGTATGCTCTACACCCTACAGAGGACACTGGTTGTTTTATGCATCATCATTTAGCACACCATCCAGCCACTGTGTTGACAGGAGACCGACTCTTGATCGAATCTACGATCATGCATGGCGACTTCGTGCTAGGCCAGAGCTTTACTTTGGGCTCTCTCATGTTCATCACAAATGGGTGAGTACTGCTCCACCTCGACCCGCCGCCCACCCCCATTTGAACCTTCTTCTTCGGCACACTGGTGTTCGTCATCGGCTGCTTTCGCGACTTTGGACTCTATGTTCCACCGCTTCATCAAGCAGCAAGCATGTTGTCATGGGAAACCACGACCACCTATGGGGCCATGAGCCCCTTTTAGTTCAGCGGGGGGATGGGCACGTTGCACAAAGAGCGGAGAAACGTGGCACAACACGGCAGAGATCGCATGGGAAGTTTTACCCAGGTTCGGGCCGTCATGAGGCGTAAAACCCTACTCCTGCTTTGGTGGATTGATTGTGGAAAAGGTGATGATGAGTGCAACGCACTTGCCCAGAAGGGTTGCCTCGGGGCGGAAGTGGCTACGCTCGTTCGGATATGTGCGGGGTCCAAACTTGCTAACCTCGCGAACCCTTTCTACGGTTGCCATGGGTCTCCTTTTATAGATTAAGGGGTCACCACAGTGGCAAATCAGTCTTTACATACTGATTAGGTAGCAAATAGTGCTATCATACCTAACTCTGCAGGCTGACAGAGCGCATTAAATGCGATGTCGAGTGTCACATCACCTCGTGCCCGGCTGCCCTTGCCAGCTTGTTTTGCCAGCTTCGCGCCTGCTTGCTTGACACATCTCAGGACGGGTGTCATATGGAGGTGTTTTCTATAGGAAGTGGCCGCCATGTGGCGAAAAGCAGCCACTTAGTCACCTTGGGGCTTGACACCGCACTGATCCATGACTTGCATCGCTTGTGAGGTGGAGTGCTGGAGTGGCTTGCCTCCACAAGCCCTGGTAGGCCTACTGGGACGATCTGGAAGCTTGCTTCCGGGGCAAACCCAACCATGCCAGGCTCGCCTACCCGGCAAGGGAGGTTCTTTCCTTAGCGATATCTTGCTTCTCTGGCTCAACTTAGTTTTCTTGATCTGCACTTGGATCCTTCAAAGAATTGATCCCTCTTGCTTGGTCTGATCTTGGTGTTGTAATCTTTGTCCTTGGGCCTGTGCACAGTCTGGGCAACGGACCCAGGGTTCGTTGCACCGATAGGAGCCCCCGGGCCTGGCACGAACACGCTGCTGGGCGTGGTCAGGGTAGGCCCAAACCAATGCATAGGCAGGAGCACAAGAGCGGCTCTGCCCTTTGAGATCTTCTTTGCTTCTTCTTTAACCGAGCTTGGGTCAGTTTCCGGTTCTCGTGTGCGCCGTGTAACGCCAATCTTGGTGGGGCCATCCTTGTAATGGCCCGTGAATACTTTAACGCACGGGCGGGTAATTGCCAATTCTCCCTTCCCACCACGCTCTTATCCTTAGCCATGTATGCTGCATGAATTGAGTGGGGTAGGTAATGGAGGCGCGTGGTGCGGAATAGCATCAAGGCAGGGGCCCGGTCTTCTTGGATTGGTGGTGGAGGATGGCGGTTACCCGCCGGGGAATCAGCCCCCAGCCCCAGCTCGCCAATAAAAGGAGGAACGGGGGAGGAGCGGAGGCATTCATCCACATCCCTCTCTTCTTCCATCTTTTGCTTTCTCTTGGATATGCTGGAAGGGAGAGCCTGGGGCCAGGCCCCAGGCCCTACCTTACATCAGATGACACCAAGTGCTCGTGTTGACGCCTGGGAAGCAAGAGAAAAGAATGGTCGCGCCTTCATCAGGGGGAGATCCCTTCCTCACCTTCGTGCAGGCCTCAGGGTGGCGCTCGGGCGGCGCGGCGGTAGCACTGGAGGTGGCGACTCTGGTGTGTTTGTCGTCGGGTCGCCCGTGGCCTCAATTCTAGTGAGGGGTGATGCAAACGACACCATGACGAGGACCATAATGGGCAGGGTCGTGGTAGTCAATCGTGGCCTAACGCCCCTCTTCTTGTGGTGTCGGAGGGAGGTCAGAGAGGTGGTTCGCCATTGGAGAGGGTGGACTCCATCTCCCTGCGCACCACATGTCCGACGCATGGGAGATACTCTGATCCCCATGCATGTTTCCTTAACGGGCGGTGGCTCCATATCGTCGAGCCGTTAGAGACGACCATGCTTTCTGTGGGATCACCCAGAGTGCATGGCATTTGCATCGGCATGTGTAGCGGGAGCTTGCGTCCGCATCGGCAGGTGTAGCGGGAGCTTCGGGCGACAATGGTGCGGAAGGTGGCGGCAACCCACGACGCGTCAAGAACAGGGGCGACCATTCCAAAGAGTCATGTTTGTCGATGACTCCGTCATCTCCGTCCGAGCTTCCGGCAGCGCCACCATGCCCACCCTCCGGTTTCTTCCTCCTAGCCTGGGAACGGCACCATCCTGATCCTTGGGAGGCATCGAATCCCAGCCAGGACTTCCCTCCGCTTTCTTCACTGTTTCCTGTAGTTTCGAAGAAGGAGAGCAAAAAGTGAAGGCATCATGGGCATTTTTATCTTTTTCAATCTTAAATCTGTAGGCACTTGCTAAATTTTAGTTCAAATAATGTAGCCTCTTGAATCCATGTTTGCGTCCTGTAAGGTCTGTACTTGTTTGATCTACATATTAATGAAAAAGATGAACCTTGCCGGCGCTCGTGCATGTATATGTCCATGCAGAGGTGGGATGCATCTATATTTTTAAGTAAACGAGTTCCCCCGGTAGGCTATCCTGCCCGCACCCTCTGTTTTGTTGCCATGGAGTAGGCCTACCGGACACAAACCATAAAGAGGTACCAACCCCATGTCGTTCCTTATCCATCAAAGGCCACTGTGACCACCCTGACCGAAGAATTGTTCGAGTCAAAGGGTGGGAGCACCTAAGTTTCAAAGGGTAGCAGGGTTTTCTTATGCACAAGTTTTCCCTTACAGATCACATATGGATAAGAGGAAGAACCTATCTGTTTGGATTGCCAGAGATCATAGTGCTAGCTTGTCTTCTCATTTCCTCTTGGAGACCGAGTCCACGGCAGGAGCCTATAGTTTATGCAGATGAAAATGATGTCAGATGCGATCTTATCTACATGAACACACGATGCTCATTATATGCTTATGCATGCATGTAACTTGTCGGGGACCCCCAACGCTTCATTTATTTCTCTGTTGCTCAGGGTCTGCGCTTGGCTTTGTACAAGGGTTACATGCAACTGAAGCTAGGCCTGTACAAAATGGTGGCTGCCAGGTAGGGCCACCAGCCGCACCTTATGGGCAGACCTTGTGGAGATGCTCAATATTCCATGAGTTTTGCAATTGAATACCATCTTCGGTCTCCAGACGAACTGCGCCAGGTCTGGTGACTCGTACTACTTGGCAATGGCCTTTCCACTTCAGCAAGAACTTGTTTGTACCCTTGGCAGACTGAACACGCCTAAGGACAAGGTCGCCTTCCTCAAAACACCTGGCATGAACCCTGAGGCTGTGATAGCGATGCAGGTCTTGCAGCGCGGAGACGGTTCTCCTCGAGAAGCACAGTGTCGTCATGCCGGTGATGTTCCTGCGCTACTTCACCGTATGCAAGTATTCGATGTTACCCATAAATGAGTTCCAAGATAACTGCTTCTTCCCCATAGACTAGGGAGAAGGGAGTCTGCCTAGAAGCTCGATTTGGTGTCATTCTGAGGGACCAAAGAACCACCGATAGCTCATCGATCCATGGCCTGCCGCACTTCAGCAGCTTATCAAATATTCTTGTCTTGAGGCCCCACAACACTTCAGCATTCTCCCTCTTAGCTTGTCCATTGCTTCTGGGATGTGCAACACAGAAAATGATATCTTGCTTCTGAGGGCACGAACATATTCCATGAAGCCGCATCTCGTGAATTGGGTGCCGTTGTTAGGGATGACCCATGCCGGGACCCCGAAGCGGCACACCAAATCGTTCAAGAATTTGCTAGCTGACTGAGTAGTCGCCTTTCTCACGGCAACTACTTCCGGTCACTTTGTAAACTTGTCGATTGCAACGAACAAGAATCCAAAGCCCCCGACAGCTCGCGGAAAAGGGCCAAGGATATCAAACCCTGATACGTCCATTTTACATCATGCTTTTATATTAATATTTATTGCATTATGGGTTGTTATTACACATTATATCTCAATACTTATGGCTATTCTCTCTTATTTTACAAGGTTTACCATGAAGAGGGGGAATGCCGGCAGCTGGAATTCTGGCTGGAAAAGGAGCCAACATTGGAAACCTATTCTGCACTGCTCCAAAAATCCTGAAACTCCACGAAACCTATTTTTGGAATTAATAAGAATTATTGAGCGGAAGAAATACATCAGGGGGCCCACAACCTGTCCAGGAGGGTGGGGGCGCGCCCATCCCTACTGGGCGCGCCCCTTGTCTCATGGGCCCCCTGGTGGCCCCCGGTGTCCATCTTCTTCTATATGAGGGCTTTTACCCTGGAAAAAATCGTGGGCAAGCTTACGAGACGAAACTCCGCCGCCACGAGGCGGAACCAATCTAGGGCTCCTGCGGAGCTGTTCTGCCGGGGACATTTCCCTCCGGGAGGGGGAAATCATCACCAACATCATCACCTACGATCCTCTCATCGGGAGGGGGTCAATCTCCATCAACATCTTCACCAGCACCACCTCCTCTCAAAACCCTAGTTCATCTCTTGTATCCAATCTTGTATCAAAACCACAAATTGGTACCTGTGGGTTGCTAGTAGTGTTGATTACTCCTTATAGTTGATGCTAATTGGTTTACTTGGTGGAAGATCATATGTTCAGATCCGTAATGCATATTATTACTCCTATGATTATGAACATGAATATGCTTTGTGAGTAGTTACGTTTGTTCCTGAGGACCTGGGTGAAGTGTTGCTATTAGTAGTCATGTGAATTTGGTATTCGTTCGATATTTTGATGAGATGTATGTTGTCTTTTCCTCTAGTGGTGTTATGTGAACGTCGACTACATGACACTTCACCATTATTTGGGCCTAGAGGAAGGCATTGGGAAGTAATAAGTAGATGATGGGTTGCTAGAGTGACAGAAGCTTAAACCCTAGTTTATGCGTTGCTTCGTTAGGGCTGATTTGGATCCATACGTTTAATGTTGTGGTTAGGTTTACCTTAATACTTCGTTTGTAGTTGCGGATGCTTGCCAAAGGGGTTAATCATAAGTGGGATGCTTGTCCAAGTAAGGGTAGTACCCAAGCACCAGTCCACCCACATATCAAATTATCAAAGTACCGAACGCGAATCATATGAAGGTGATGAAAACTAGCTTGACGATAATTCCCATGTGTCCTCGGGAGCTCCTTTCTCATTATTAGAATTTGTCCAGGATTATCCTTTGCTACATAGAGGATGGGCCACCTTGCTGCAGTTTATTTACTTGTTACTCATTACAATTTATCTTATCACAAAACTATCTATTACCTACAATTTCAATGCTTGCAGAGAAAACCTTACTGAAAACCGTTTATCATTTCCTTCTGCTCCTTGTTGGGTTTGACACTCTTACTTATCGAAAGGACTATGATAGATCCCCTAAACTTGTGGGTAATCAAGACTCTTTTCTGGCGCCGTTGCCGGGGAGTGTAGCGCTTTTGGTGAGTGGAACTTGGTAAGGAAACATTTATATAGTGTGCTGAAATTTTCTTTTACTTGTCACTATGGAAACTAATCCTTTGAGGGGCTTGTTCGGGGTATCTTCACCCCGACCAGAAGAGCAAAGTGTTGCTCCTCAACGTAATGAACTTTTTGAAAATATTTACTTTGAGATTCCTTCGGGTATGATAAAGAAACTGCTAGCTAACCCATTTGCAGGAGATGAAACATTGCATCCCGATTTACACCTTATCTTTGTGGATGAAGTTTGTGGATTATTTAAGCTTGCAGGTATTCCCGATGATGTTGTCAAAAGGAGGGTCTTCCCTTTATCTTTGAAGGGAGATGCATTGACATGGTATAGGCTATGTGATGATACGAGATCTTGGAATTATAAATGATTGAAGTTGGAATTTCACCAGAAGGTCTATCCTATGCATCTTGTTCATCATGATCGTAATTACATATATAATTTCTGGCCTCGCGAAGGAGAAAGCATCGCTCAAGCTTGGGGGAGGCTTAAGTCAATGTTGTATTCATGCCCCAATCATGAGCTCTCTCAGGAAATGATTATTCAAAAAAATTATGCTTGGCTTTCTCTTAATGATCGCAACATGCTCGATACTTCCCGTGCTGGTTCTTATATGCTGAAGACTATTGATTTCAAATGGGACTTATTGGAAAGAATTAAACGCAACTCTGAAGATTGGGTTTCTGACGATGGTAAGGAGTCAGGTATGACACCTAAGTTCGATTGTGTTAAATCTTTTATGGATACTGATGCTTTTCGTGGATTTAGCGCTAAGTATGGACTTGACTCTGAGATAGTAGCTTCTTTCTGTGAATCTTTTGCTACTCGCGTTGATCTCCCTAAAGAGAAGTGGTTTAAATAGAATCCTCCTGTTGAAGTGAAAGTACTTGCACCTATTACACTTGAAGAAAAGACTATCACCTATAGTGATCCTATTGTTCCTACTACTTATGTTGAGAAACCTCCTTTTCCTGTTAGGATAAAGGATCATGCTAAAACTTCGACTATGGTTCATAAGAGTAATACTAGGACTTATACACCTCCTGAGCAAATCAATGTTGAACCTAGTATTGCTATGGTTAAAGATCTCTTGGATGATGATTTAGATGGGCATGTTATTTATTTCTATGATGAAACTGCTAATATTGCTAGACCAGATACTAAGATACATAGACTTGTCGTAGGCATGCCTGTTATTTCTGTTAAAATAGGAGATCATTGTTATCATGGTTTATGTGATATGGGTGCTAGTGCTAGTGCGATACCTTATGATTTATATAAAGAAATTATGCATGACATTGCACCCATTGAATTAGAAGACATTGATGTTACTATTAAGCTTGCTAATAGGGATACCGTTAAACCAGTTGGGATTGTTAGAGATGTTGAAGTCTTGTGTGGGAAGGTTAAATACCCTGCTGATTTTCTTGTTCTTGGTTCCCCACAAGATGATTTTTGTCCCATTATTTTTGGTAGACCCTTCTTGAATACAGCTAGTGCTAAGATTGATTGTGAAAAAGATACTATCACCATTGGCTTAGATGGTATGTCTCATGAGTTTAATTTTGCTAAGTTTCGTTTTTTAGGAACTTAGGATAGTGAGGGCACCCCCACTAACTTTATATTAAAACCTCATCAAACAGAGTTTACATAGGAAAGTTTACATCTACTGAGAGGTTAAGAGAGGGTATGTACATCAAGGGTACAGAAAAGAAAGAAAAAGAAAAAACCCACTAAGACCATCACCGAATAGAGAGAAGAACACTCAAGTGGAAGCAACCAGCTGCTCAACAAACGGCACTAGGGCCTCTTTGACTCTGTGCCTCATCATGCCAAAATCATGGTGAAATCTTTACTGCCAACCATCCACTGTGGGCGCCACCCCCATGAAATGTTTGTTGTTACGTTCCTTCCAGATGCTCCAGGCCGCCACGACGAAGACATCCATGAACATAGGCCCAGTCCACGCCCTTCTCGCTGCATGCACCAGCTGTAGTCTATTTCCAGCCATGGGCCACGAGATCCCCAACTTCGCCCAACACACTTTGCTGAATTCGCACTGAAAAAATAGATGCTCAACTGTCTCCTCGGGGGGGGGGGGTATCACACAACAAGCAGGCATAGTTGTTAACCATGAGTTTCATATTTTTTCTTGAGCAGGCCCCTCGTGTTGAGTCTGTCAGCTAGCAGCAACCAGGCAAAAACCCTCCACTTATTGGTGCACTTGGTCTTCCAGATCCACTCAAAGGCTTGGTCAGCTACCCCATCACGAAAGCAATGTAAGTAGAATTTGCCAGAATCAAAACCCTCCGATCCCCAGATGCATCTCGAGGAGTCATTTGTCTCAGTTAGTTCCATTAGGGCCACGCTGTTTTGGAGACCGTAGAGCTCACCCCTTGCCTGCACTGAAAGCGGCAAATGAAAGTTCTGGCCGAGCGTAGACGCGGTCAGGAGATTCTGCACAGACACGTCTTCATTCTGAGTAGGAAAACAGCCTAGGGTGGGTGTCATCCAGTACATCCTAATGCTACACATCTTTCCAAAACAGGGCCGTGCTCCCATCCCCCACATCGACAATCGTGACCCCCCTGTACACCGACGCAAGGTGGATGATGTCACGCCACCAGAACGATCCACACGGCTTAGTCGCATGCGGGACCAGCCCATTGTAATAGGCCGTCCAGACCAAACTTCACCCACGGCAGGTCCATGCGATTATAGAACTTGTGCAGTTGCTTGAGGAGCAGGCCTTGGTTCTGAACTCTAAGGTCAATGATGCCAAGGCCACCTTTGTTTTTGGGGCGGCAGATTAAATCCCAAGCTGCTAACGAGACCGCTTTCATGCCATCATCCGTGTTCTTAGCCCACAAGCAATATCATCTGAGTTTATCCAAGTGCTCAAGAATCTTCGGTGGCAATCTAATGGAGCACATGGCATAAATCGCAAGCGACGTGATCACTGAGTTAACCAGCGTAAGTTTTGAGCCCAGATCGAGAAGAGTAGCTGCAGTGGAGAGTTTGCTTCCACCGATGCTACCAGTGGCATGAGATCAGTCACCGTTGGCCGGGTGGTTCCCATGGGCAATCCCAGGTATGTGAATGGCATGGAACCGATTGCAAAACCAAAGACTTGTGACAATCTAGCAGTCGCAGGCGCATCAGTATTGACAGTGATCAGAGTGAATTTTTTAAAATTTATGTGTAGACCCACCGACCCTGCATAGTCCTGAAGAATGACCTTGATGGTTTCTCCTTGAGATTGATCCGTGGGCATCACTAGGATCGTGTCATCGGCGTATTGAATGACGGGGTAATTGTCATGAGGTGCAGGGATCGGAAGTTGCAGGGCGCCCGCTCTGTACGCATCGTTAATGGCTGCTTGTAACAGATCGGCCGCAAGCACAAAAATGTGCGGGGACAGCGGGTCGCCTTGGCGCACACCACGCAGGCAGAAGAAATTTTTGCCCGGGGTCCCATTGAGGAGGACGGAGGATTTGCCAGTTGAAAATAGGTTGTTCATCCAGCCAAGCCATTTATCATCGAAGACCATACATTCCATGATCTCCATCATCGGGGCGTGCTCGATCGTGTCGAAAGCTTTGGCAAAGTCTAATTTCAGAATGGTGATTGCCCGCCCCGACGCTTGGCATTGGTGTATAAATTCAAAAGCCCACGCTGCGCAGTCCTGGATCGACCTCCCGCACAGGAAACAATACTGGTTTCTGTGTATGATCTTAAGAATCATTTTCTGTAGGCGGTTTGCGAGAAGCTTTGTCAGGAGTTTTAGGCAGCAGTTCAGCAGGGTTATGGGGCGATAATCATTGGCAGATTCTGGGGACTGGGTTTTGGGGGTGAGAGTGATAAACCCAGTATTTAAACTCTCAAGGTCAAGATTACCTGCATGAAAATCAAAATAGAACCGGTAAAAGTCTTCTTTAACGATGTGCCGACACGATTTGATGAAGCTACCACTGAAGCCATCCGGGCCAGGAGCTCGGTCAGATGGCAGCTCCTTGACCACTTGATCAATTTAACTGCGAGTGAAAGGGGCCGACAGATGCCGGAGCCCCTCCACCTTTTTTATAATATGTTTCAAATCAAATTTCATGTTGGTTTGATTGGAGCATCCCAGCCTTTCTTTGAAGGCCTGGAAAAGAACAACTTCTTTACCCAGGTGGTCATGGATGACCGAGTCATCAAACCGTTTCAGCGTGGCAATATTGTTTCTACGGTACCATTCCGTAGCCACCCTATGGAAGAATTTTGTGTTGCCGTCTCCAAATTTGAATTGCCTGACAGTGCAGTGTTTCCTCCAATAAGCTTTTTTGCACTCCAGCAGGTAGGTGTTGCTTCAAAATTCCTCTGAAATTAGCTTCAGGTAAGGACAACCCCCTTCTTTCTTCTAACCCATCTATCTCTAGAAGGGTTTTATTGCAGTTCTCTATCAACATGGATAGTTTGGATATTTTCTTGCTCCATTGTTCCAGGTCATAACGCAAGGCCTTAAGTTTCTTGCACAGGATAGCGCCTGAGTTTGGAGCATAGCAGTGTTTAGCCCAAGATCGTTGCACCACATCAAAAAACCCTGGTTGTTTGATCCAATAGTCCTCGAAACGAAATTTTTTGGATTTTGGTGTCCTGGATTGAATACTTACATAGCATGGGACATGGTCTGATGTGGGTTTGCCAAGAGGCATAACCATTGTGTTCGGATACTTGGCTGCCCAGTCGACGGACGTGAAGTGCCAGTCAAGGTGTTCGAGAAGCGAATTGGCTTGCATATTGGTCCAAGTAAACGAGCGCCCTTTAATTGGAATTTCTATGAGAGATTGCCGACGTATATATTCATTGAAGAGCATCATATCGTTAGCGTCCCCTCCTCCTCTATTGCGGTTATCCGGCGCTCGGATGAAATTGAAATCGCCTAGGAGAAGCCAATCTTCACTCGTAGGGATATCAAGGTCAAAAATCCATGAAGTGAAAAGTGCTCTGTTCGGATCATTACATAGGCCATACACATTTACGAGCGTCCAAGAATTGCCTGACTGCCTTGAGGTAAGTCTGACGCCTAACGCAAAAGTTTTTGAGAAAACAGTCACGCCAGTGAAAACCGAGCTCATCCACGCAGTTAAGATCCCTCCAGAGTTACCCACAGAGGGTATAAATTCAAACATATCAAACTTTTTAGGACAGAAAAGCTTAACATAAGAAGCATCAACATAGGTACGTTTAGTTTCCTGAAAACAAATGATAGAACAACCACTGATATCAATTGCATTACAGATCGCGAGATGTTTCTTCTCTGAATTGATTCCACGCACGTTCCAGCAGAGTATGTTCCACTGCTTATTCGCTGACATCACACCTAGTGTTGGTCCGGATCACCCCCGTTGTCGCCCTCCAAGAGCTTTTCAGTGCTGAGATCATCATGGGGTATTCCACACAGAGACGTGCCCACATACTGCAGCTGATCGATGGGTGTTGGAGGAGGCAGTTTCTCATCAGATACAGAAGGATTCAGCAGCATGGTGTTGCAGGGATTGGTCGCCTTCGAGGAGTAGGCAATCGAGGGGGCGCCCCTAGGCTTGACTTTTGACTGTCCTTTCTTGGTGTCGGTGATCAGAGGCACTCTGAATCCGTCATACTTTGTGGACCTGGTGCTATGACGAAGAAGTGCAGTATCGACAGGCATTGTTTCTTCAGAGACCATCTTCTAGAGATACCCTTGGCGTGGCTTACCACTAGGGGTAGGCTTGGCCGATGCGACAAGGGTGGAGCTAGCCAAGGCCTGCTGCAGTGAAGGTTGCTCATCTCCAGTAGCTGGTATCTACACCGCAAAGATGTCCCAAATTTCTGAAGGAATGACGACTGGCTCATCCAGGTGGAACAAAATTTCAGTCAAATTGGCAGGCTGGGCATAAGCAAAGCCTGTCTCCCCAAGAATAGCAAAAGAAACAGCTTGGAAAAAGATGAGGGGATTGATCGGTAGCAGACCCTGATTCATAATTGGGTCGGTAGCAATCGAGCCCTCAATGCAGTGAGTAAACCTCCCAAAAGAAATCATCCAGAGAAACTGAAGAAAGGACATCCCTTCCGCCGCTCTCACCTCAATAGTGTACGAACTGCCTACTGCACGAACAAATTGAGCTCCCGAGGTCTGTCTACCATTGATCAATGCATCGGCAGCCTTTTCAATGTCAGAGTAAACTGACCATTCATCTTGGGGGTCATCAGTGACGTTACTCTCCTGTTCCACGCCGTCCATGAGGGAGGGGCCAATATATTGAAACAAGGTTCTGAAACTGAAGCCTCAGTAAGGAGGAGGTGCAACAGGCCAAACACCCCAGCCGTCCTCTTGCAACTGTTGCTGCTGCAAAGGAGCTTGTTGTTCCCATGCTGCATCTATCTGCTGTTGCAGCGCCTGCTGATGCTCAAGAGCCCATTGCTGTGCAGCAGAGAGGTAGGGCAATTCATACGGATGTGGAGAGGCATTCATGGGTGGAGCATCATCCTCATTGCGAACCAGACCAGGGATTGTGTCTCCGTCGTTAAGAACATACACAGCCACCAACCATGAGCGGCCCATACCTGGCAGAGTACCACTATGTTTGACCACAAGGCTATGGGGCACCTGTGCAATGCTACTGATGATTACACGGACGAGCACTCGCTCCTTATTCTGACCAGGCCTATGATAGAGATACAACTTACCAAAACAAGAAACCGCTTTGTTGATGTAATGATCCGTTTGATAATCCATGGGGAAAGCCAAAAAAAGAACCCAGGCCACGTACTGGAAGGGGCATTGACGCATATTCTCCCCTTCATCATGTGGCATGAAAGAGAATGTCATATCATCATCCAAGGGATCTAATTGGTGTGGACTTTCCATGATAAACTGATCTCTTAGGGTAACATCCGCAAAAGCAACCATGCCCACCCCAATTGGTTAAACAAAAGCATCAGGAACTTCAAGATGGAAATCTTCAGTCATGATTCGGACCACCTCAATCAAAACTAACTGCTTCTGATGATCAGGCACTGGAGGTGTGGCAGTGACAATGGCGTACCTTTCATGGCTGAGCGTCGGGTCATCAACCACTATCATGTTGCACGCCAATCGATTGTCAGGCCCTCTCTCGATCTGAGCTCCCATCGGCACGAACTGGAACGGGCGGACCGGGAAGTTCGCCATGGCCGCAGACGGCTTGGCGCCTCGAAGATCAGTTGTCGATGGTGGTGTTCTGCCTGACGGGGGTTTGCCTTGCTGCGCGTTGGTCGGCTGGGGTGGTAGAAAGGGTAGCTGGTGTACGTTTGGAAGCGGAGTCGTCAAGCCAATAGTCGAGGAGGGGATGGGCCCAATATCTGGTGCATTCTTTTTGGGTCGCCAAATCTTGTTAATTTTTGGTAGGTGGGGATTCCGTAGACGTACTCGTTTCCTGGGAAGGGGCAGAGGATCTGTGGTGGTGATGGCTTGTCGTTCCAACTTCTTTCTATGCCAGGTTAAACGAAACACATTTTTGGCCGAACAGCATTGCGGCTCATGGCCCAAAAGTTTGCATTTTGAGCATCTCAGGAGACCAGGGCAGAATACTTTTTCATGCGACTGACTGTTGCATATGCTATAGGTCCATACAGAAATGCCCATGGGTTGTTTACCACAGAAACACGCTCGCTCAAATGTGTTGCACAAATCATAGAGCTTGGCCTGGCAATCTACTGACATGTGGTCAGTTGCACCACAATGGAAACAGCGACCCAGAATATCATGAATTATCTCCGAAGATGGCAAGTCATTCAAGTCATATATTTTTTTGGATAGTTGTCTCGTCATACTGAGCCTGACGGAAATCCAAGATATGCTCCAAAACGGAGATTGGTATGTTGCACCAATTGTGCTCACGGTGTTTCTTTCCAACATATTTTTTGGCAATGACATTATTGCTGACCGAAGAACATGGGATTACCAAACTGCCAAGCTGAATAGTTGTGTTGCTCGGAATTTCATCTGAGCAAGAAATATCAAGATCCTCAACTCTGTGGGAAGAAACTTCTTCAAATGAGTTCATAAGATTAGTAGAGATGTGCTTGGAGAAACCAAATTTCGCCAACTCACGGTTGGATGAATTGTCTTTGGCAGCACTAGTTGCAAGAAATGCAAGGTTAGAACGAACAGCCCTGGGAGTTCTAGCCCATAACGCAGAGATTTCATGTGGTGTGTTCCAACCCACAGACCCATCATCAGGTGCAATCCATGGTTGTTTGAATAAACCAAAATGACAAACAAAATCCGGCCAGACTCTATCCCGTAGGGCATAGATAAAATGGCCCACCTTATTGGATGCCACAGAGAAACGAAAGTTCTTTGTTCCAATTTGTGTCACATTAAAGCCAGAAGCAAGACCTCCAATGCAACATTGCAAAGCCAAACCAACCGAAGCACAAGAGAGGGGAAAGGAGGCAGAGGAGAAGGTGGACACCAAGAAAAATTCCTTGGATGCAGATGGGAGAGAGAAATGAACCGTGGATTAGAATCTCCTACAAACCTGGTCCTCGACCTTGAGGCCGGGGTTGAAATCCCAATGGAGTAAACCTTCCATGATGCCATCCTAGAGATCATGGTCGCCGGAGAACGAGAAGGCTTCCGGAGATGGGGTGGTGGTGGAGGTGGTGGGGGTGGGAGTCATGGTGGAAAAGCTACTCATTTTGCTAAGTTTCATAGACAACCTCGTGATAGGGAACCACCTAGTAAGGATGAGATTATTGGTCTTGCTTCCATTGCCGTGCCTCCTACAGATCCTTTAGAACAATATTTGCTAGACCATGAAAATGATATGTTTATGAAGGAAAGAAGGGAAATAGATGAAGTGTTCCTTAAACAGGAACCTGTGCTGAAACATAATCTTCCCGTTGAAATTCTTGGGGATCCCCCTCCACTCAAGGGTGATCCCGTGTTTGAACTCAAACATATTACCTGATAATCTTAAGTATGCTTATCTTGATGAAAAGAAAATATATCCTGTTATTATTAGTGCTAACCTTTCAGAGCAAGAAGAAGAAATATTATTGAAAACTCTAAAGAAGGACCGAGCTGCTATTGGATATACTCTGGATGATCTTAAGGGCGTTAGTCCCACGTTATGCCAACACAAAATTAATTTGCAGGACAATGCTAAACCAGTTAGAGATCCTCAACGACGACTGAATCCCAAGATGAAAGAAGTGGTAAGAAAGGAGATACTAAAGCTCCTTGAGGCAGGTATAATCTATCCCGTTGCTGATAGTGATTGGGTAAGCCCTGTCCATTGTGTTCCTAAAAAGGGAGGTATTACCGTTGTTCCTAATGATAAAGATGAATTGATCCCGCAAAGAATTATTACAGGTTATAGGATGGTAATTGATTTTCATAAATTAAATAAAGCTACTAAGAAAGATCATTACCCTTTACCTTTTATTGATCAAATGCTAGAAAGACTATCCAAACACACATATTTCTGCTTTCTAGATGGTTATTCTAGTTTTTCTCAAATACCCGTGTCTGCGGAGTATCAATCAAAAACTACTTTTACTTGCCCTTTCGGTACTTTTGCTTATAGACGTATGCCTTTTGGTTTATCTAATGCACCTACTACCTTTCAAAGATGCATGATGGCTATGTTCTCTGATTTTTGTGAAAAGATTTGTGAGGTATTCATCACTACTAGGAAAAGGCCTACTAATGGCGCACCGGTTTTGCCTACTAATGGCGCACTACCGGTGCGCCATTAGTAGCACGCCATTAGAATTTTTTACTAATGGCGCACCACTAGTGCGCCATTAGTATCTGGTATACTAATGGCGCACCTGGTAGTGTGCCATTAGTATGTAACTCCATGCGCCATTAGTATGCCTCCCGGGGGGCCATATGTAACCATGTGCTTTGTCACACTAATGGCGCACTCTGCCTCGATGCGCCATTAGTATCCTTTGGCATACTAATGGCGCACTCTGCCTTGATGCGCCATTAGTATGAATATTTGTTTTTTTTTGCTTTTCTGATTTTTGCATAGGTTACAAAATATATTATTGGACAGAATATAGACAGCAGCACACAGCAACATCAGATTCATCGAATACAATAGAAGATTAGTCTCCGAATACAATTCATCATATTAGTCTCCAAATTCAAAAGACCAAATAAAGATAAAACATTACAAGTCTCAAGACCGCGAGTATCGTGTTTGTCTTCACATTACAAGTCGATATCGATCATCTAAACTACCATCACATAAAAGAGAGTTGTGGTCATCACGATGAGCATCATCGCGATCAAACTGGTCCTCATCTGGTTCCTCCAACGCTCCCTCCTCTCTCTCGCTAGATAGCGGGCATATCTAGATTCGGCCTCCGCCCTAGTGGTGTACCCTTTGTAACTGTTACCATTGAAACGGTGAACCTGTCTCCGACACTCCTCCCAGTCGTCGTTGGGCCTAATCACTTGGCTCTATTGCCCCCTATGGTTTAATGCAGCAAGAATGGCAGGGCAGTTGATCCTACTTAACTAAGTACTAAGATACCCCGGCCCATGCATTAGTTGCAAGTACCCCATATGTCCTATTTTTAGCAAAGTCATGCTAAAATTCACGGAAAATTTTAGCATGACCTTTGCTGAAAATAGGACATATGGAGTACCCGAATTTGCCGGAACGGAAGTTAATCGACATTCCGGCAAACTCAAGGGCCTATCTTTGCTCAAGTTTTTGATAGTAGCCTCCGAAGAAAACAACATTGCAACATTCAAGTTCACAGGATAAAAAAATCATCCACATTCACCAACCCACATGATGTTAAAACCCACATGAGCTGTAAACAGACTTAAAAAACCCACATGATGTTATAATTGTATACACTGAACATGATGATACCAAATGGGAAGGAAAATTGTATCACTCTAGATTAGTGTAGCCACTATCTAACAAAACCAGAATGTTAACAAAATTACACCATGATGATACCAAATTCTTGTAGCAGGACAATGAGTTCACATGATAAAAAAATCATCCACATTCACCAACCCAAACTGGTGGAGATACAGCAAACCAGAACCTCCCAGGTTGCATAACAGCAGCAGCAACAGGTTTATTCTTCTTCTTCATAAACATTAATTGGTGTGGGTCACTCTATCTGCCCTCTAATGACTCACTCAACTTAACAGGACAGCCCACAAGCATTGTTTTGATTCCAACAGCTACTGTAAAATACATCCAGCAAAGGTGCTCCAAAATCAGAAATACTACCCCCCAAATCTTTAGCTCAATTCTGAAAATACATGGTCTTCTAGTTACAATACTATGCCCCAACAATCAAAATTTCAAACCACACACTTACTTTCAACTATAAACAAAACTGACTTGCTGTTAATGAACAGTGGCTAAAGATATATAAAACTCCATTGCAAATGTGCCATGTCAATAAAACAACTCATGGAAGTAAACTACTAGCAGGCTCAAAAGTCAAGTAAACTGAAGATTATGATAGCTTGCAAACACAGGACCATGTCATTATCATGGCAGTCCACTATATATTTTTATGACAAAATACATCATTATCAGGGCACATTATGGCCATTTTCTTACATGATGCTAACTGTACCTAACCGAACATATTTCTCACCTTGGAGGTGTTGCTGCTGCTGCACTGTCTGAACTTCAATTCCTTTACCTCCTTGGAAACCTGAAATATGCAGATGTATATGATGATTCTAAGAAAAGGGAAAAGATGTATCAAGAACAGATTCACATGTGTGGCTGTTAGCCATTTTATAAAATTGCATAGCATTAGTCAGACAGAGCTGAGCCTTTCACCAGTATATAATATTGCCATATAAAATTACAAATTTATGTAACCTGGATTTTTTTTGTATGAAACCTAGTCAATGCGACAATATATAAACTACTGATCTACTAGTTATCAAGTTGAGAAATTGACCGCATATAAGCAAAAGCAATATCAGACTTGACTAGAGATACTTGTAAAGTTGTAAGTTATATCTTACCAGTGTGCTAACGGAAACTGTACTAATTAGGGTTCTTATTATGTTCTGGTATATAAATTATTCTCAATTACTTAGGAAAATTACTGGATGTCTTACAAATTACAGAGGGAGTTAATAATTTCAGTTTCATAAGAAAAAATTCGTCAATACCATGCATCATCTTCCTACTATGCATCATCTTCCTACTATACTTGCTACTCATCTTCAGAACCAAACAGCAGCAAAAACAGTTGAAGAGAGGCTCACGAGAGGACACTCAAATTTGCTAACCCTAGAACACGGGGGAAGAGGGCTGTGGTACTTGCGGGAGGTAGACTAGGGGGGAGGAGGGGAAGGGGGGAGAGCTGAGGAATCACCTGTGGGATAACGGCAGGCTGCCGTAGGAGGGCGCCGGCGTCGAGGAGGCGGCGGGCGGCGGCGCGTCGAGGAGGAGGCGGCACGTTGAGGAGGAGGCGGCGCGTCGAGGAGGAGGTGCATCGAGGAGGAGGCGGCGCGTCGAGGAGGAGGCGGCGTGTCGAGCTTGCCACCCACCTTGGAGCCGGAACCCTAGGGCGTGCAAGCGCGGCGGACGGAGGGGACGGAGGGGGCGGCGGGGGCGCGTAGACGGCTGCGGCGGACGGAGGCGGCGGCTGCGGCAGCGGTGTACGGTTGGGGTCGATCGAGGGGAATCTGGCGAGGGAGGGAGGGAGGACACAGTGCGAGGGCAGTAGGTGGAGTGGGGGAGGGTTCTAATGGCGCACCACCCCCTCATGCGCCCCATAAGTACGACTATTCTAATGGTGCACCTCCCCTCGGTGCGCCATTAGAATATTGTTTTAATCTAGCCCGACTTGTCAGGTTATATACCACCTAACCCTATCTACATCAAAACCCGCCCACTAGCCCAACTGGTCAGCACGCAGCACACACACCAGGAGGTCCTGGGTTCGATTCCTAGGCTCCCCAATATTTTTTTATGCATTTTAAATGTTGTTTGATATTTTTTTTGTGCTAGCGGGGGAGGGTGCGGGTGGGATCAAGATGGAGGGGGATCGAGATCGAGATGGAGGGGGAATCGAGATCGAGATGGAGGGGGATCGAGATCAAGTGTCCTCATGAATTCAAAAAGTGCCCATGAAATTTAAAAATATTCATGATATCAAAAAGTGCCTATGAAATACAATCGAGAAATGAAGACTACGATTTAAATACAATCGATCTTAGCTAGCTATCTGTTCACAATCTTCTTGCCCTTCTTTTTCGCAAATGGAGTTCTTCTGTGGAACAGACGTCCTTTAGGTAGGGTGGTCCTGCTTCTTCTTGTGGTGTGTGCTGCTACTTCATCGTCGTCGTCATGTTCGATCTTCGGGTCGCCGTACTTGTCGAAGTCTTGCTCATTGGCTACTCCATCCATTCCGATGATCTTCCTTTTGCCTCTCCTCATGACAACACGACTGGGCTTTGACGGGTCGGTAATGAAGAAGCATTGGTCCACTTGGGAAGCCAGTACCCATGGCTCATTTTTCGCGGTGACGTTTGCGCCCGCGGTCTTGGATTTGGCTTCGGGTATAACCATGGTGGTGAAATACCGGTCTTCTTTTAGGACGCTCTTGGCCCATCTGACACGGAACATCGGGACCTTCTCTCCAGCGTAGCTCAACTCCCAGATCTCCTTGATCCTTCCGTAGTATCTGTCCTTGTCGTTGCCGGTGTAGGATTCCATCGTTACCCCGGAGTTCTGATAACCATCGCTCTTCATGTCCTTGTCCTCGTTGTAGAATGTGTAGCCGTTGATATCGTACGCCTCATAGGTCATCAGGTTGTGCTCGGCGCCCTATGACAAGGCGAATATGAGTTGTTCTTCCGCGGAAGAATCCTCATGTAAAGGGTACGACAGAAGCTTCTGCTTGAACCAACGCATGAAACATGAGTTGCGCTCTTTGAGTATATCTCCATCCGTCCTCTGTTGGCCTCGGTCATTGTACGTCTTCTCAATAAAGGTTTTGTGCTCTACCACCCAAGGATCGACCACGTCTATGTGTTGTAGCGCGACTAGGTTTGCTCTTTCAAAGTCAATGAGTCGACCCTCGTAGTCGACATGCATTTCACGGCGACCCTCACGGTGACCCCATCCAACGAGCCTGCCGAGGTGCCTGTTGATGGGCAGACCAACGGGGTTCTCGATGCCTAGATAATTCGTGCAGTAGGAGATGCACTCTTCGGTCAGAAAGCCCCTGGCTATACTTCCCTCTGGACGTGACATGTTCCAAACGTATCCTTTGATGACACCATTCATCCTTTCGAACGGCATCATGTTGTGCAGGAACATCGGCCCGAGTTGGATGATATCCTTCACGATATGGACTAGCAGATGCACCATAACGTCGAAGAATGCGGGCGGGAAGTACATCTCAAGCTCGCATAGTATCACCACGATCTCTTCCTGTAGCCTTCTGAGTTGCCTCACGCCAATCGACTTCCGAGAGATGACGTCGAAAAAGTTGCATAGGCCAAATAGCATTTCACAGACGTGCGCGTCCATGATCCCATGGATTGCAACTGGAAGTATCTGCGTCATCACCACGTGACAGTCGTGAGACTTCATCCCGCTGAACTTCTGCTTCGCTGGGTCTAGGTATCTTCTTATCTTCCCCGCGTAACCGTAAGGAAGTTTTACTCCTAGGAGGCAGGTGAAAAACTGCTCGATCTCCTCCTGACTTAGAGTGAAGCACGCGGGAGGGTAGTCATTTTCGGTCTTCTTGGCCTTTTTGCCTTTGCGACGACTTTCTGTGTCCTGCTTCGCCTCATCATCATCATCATCATCATCATCATCATCATCATCATTAGCGTGAAGCTCCTGCCTGATGCCCATTGATTTCAAGTCTGCCCTTGCTTTCGGCCCATCTTTGGTCCTCTCTGGCATGTTGAGCAGGGTACCAAGCAGACTCTCGCACACATTCTTCGTGATATGCATGACATCAAGGCTGTGAGGCACACGGTGGATCTTTCAGTACGGCAAGTCCCAGAAAACAGACCTCGTTTTCCATACCTTCAGTAGCGGCTCTGGTGCCTTTCGTTTTTTTCCCGGCTCTGGCGCCTTTTTTCCCGGCAGTGGGCAGTCTTTCCAATTTTTCAACAGCTCGTCTATTTCCTCGCCGCTCCTCGTACACGGGCATTTTCGGGGTTCGGTTTCACCATCGAACAGATCCTTGCGTTTCCTCCACGGGTCATCATTGCGAAGCCACCTTCGATGTCCCATGAACACGGTTTTCGAAGACCCGGGATCTCTATCTAGCTGGCGATACGTTGTGTCATCCATGCACCTTACGCATCCAGAAAATCTGTGGACTACCTGCCCCGCGAGATATCCGTAACCAAGATAGTCGTGCACCGTCGTGAGTAGTGCGGCTCTCATAGGGAAATATTCTTTCTCTGCGGCGTCCCACGTATTGGCTGGCATTTTCCATAGCGTGTCTAGCTCCTCCTTGAGCAGCCCCAGATACAGATTGATGTCGTTCCCTGGTTGTTTTGGCCCTTCAATTAGCATACTCATGTGAATGTACTTCCTCTTCATGCACAACCAGGGGGGAAGGTTGTACATCCACACAAACACAGGCCAGGTGCTATGTGTGCTTCTCTGGCTGCCAAACGGATTGACTCCATCGGTGCTCGCGCCCAGCACGATGTTCCTTGGATCCTTCCCAAATTCTGGGTATTCAAAGTTCAACGCTTGCCACTGGCTCGCATCCTTAGGGTGACTCAGCATCTTGTCTTTTTTATTTATCTCCCGATCATTTCCGTCATCTTCCCGCTTCTTCTCCTCCCTATCCGCGTGCCAACGCAGGAGCTTTGCTACCTTAGGGTCCGCGAAATACCGCTGCAGACGAGGAGTGATCGGAAAGTACCACACCAATTTTCGAGGAGCTTTCTTCCTCTTCTTGTATCGAGTGACGCCGCACACCGGACATATGGTAGACTCCGCGTGCTCGTCTCGATAAATGATGCAATTGTTCATGCACACATGGTATTTCACGTGCGGTAAATCCAAAGGACGCACGATTTTCTTCGCCTCCTCGAAACTGGTCGGGCACTTGTTCCCCTTGGGAATACGTTCGTGCCAGAATGACATGTTCTCGTCGAAGCATGCGTCGGTCATTTTGTGTTTTACCTTCATCTCCAAAGCCATGAGCGTTACTTTTAGGCGGGTATCCTCGGGCCTGCATCCTTCATACAATGGAGTAACCGCGTCTATCTCCAGTTGATCCAGCTTGGCTTTCTCTCGGGCGGCAGCTCTTGTGTTATCCGTCTGCTTGCGAAGCAGCTCTTGAATATGATGGTCCTGCACCCAGCCTCCATCGTCGTCTGCTCCGGCATCTTCATCTTCATGATCATGCCCTTCGTCTTGATCTTCCTCATCATCATGTATGACATCTTCTACATGATGATTGTGTACATCATCACTGTCATGATCATGTCCTGGAGATTCTTCGTCTTCTCGCCCGCCCTCGCCATGGTGGTTGTCTTGTTGTCCTTCCTCATTTCTTGCCCGGCCCCCATGGACGACTTCATAGTCATCTTCATCACCTTGCCACCGATAGCCATCCATGAAACCACGCAAGAGCAGGTGGTCCCACACCTGCCCGGAATCCGGGTCCGCAATAAGGCTCTTCAGCTTGCATCTTCGACACGGACATCTTATCTCCGTCTCGTGCTTTTGAAGCATCTCGGCCTTCGCGGAGCTCAAAAACATATTCACGATGCCTTCGGTCATCGTGCGGACCATGGTCGCCTGTGGGGTAGAGCAAAACAATATTTTAGAACCAAGAAAAAATTTGGCATGACCTTCCCTAAAAATAGGACCAAAAAGAATGCATAGTGCCAAAGTTCTCGCCGAAACGGAAATGAATCAACATTCCGGCAAAATATTGGCAACTATCGCATTTCAAATACCGGTACCTGCAAACACAAACATATATGCAACACCACAAACACAAGCAACACCACAAACATACATAGATCTAGCTAGGCCACAAAAAGTGCATGTGCATGTTGTTGGAGCGAGCTAGGGAGAAAAAAAGTAGATCTACAACATGAAGATAGCTTTCCCCTTACTTACCTATCAAAAAAAAGGTAATTTCACCACTTAATTTTGATGAATCTATGGTGCAAATGAGGTGAGGAGGAGGAGGCAGCCGACAAGCTTAGAGAAGGAGGTGGGGGTAATGAAGTGGGGAAAGTGAGTGTGTAGGTGTGGCTGTCCAAAAATATGTAGCTGGTCCCAGGTTACTAATGGCACACCACTAAGCCATGCGCCATTAGTAACCCAACATACTAATGGCGCACCACAGTGACATGCGCCATTAGTAGTTTTGCAAAAAGGTAAAAAAAATTATGATAATGGCACACCGTGGCACAGTGCGCCATTAGTAGTTTAAACTACTAATGGCGCACTTTGGCATAGTGCGCCATTTGTAGGTTTGCAAAAAAGTAAAATATATATATATATACTAATGGCGCACTGTCTTGGTCGTGTGCCATTACTAGTTCTAACTAGTAATGGCGCACTTTGCCATCCATGCGCCATTAGTTTGTATGGAAAAATGGGAAAAAATCAATAGTAGTGGCACACCGTGAGCACAGTGCGCCATTAGTGTCTTCCACACTAATGGCGCATGAGCAACCGGTGTGCCATTAGTATATAGTAGTGGCGCACTACTTACCTGGTGCGCCATTAGAATCAGTCCTATCTATAGCCCTTTTCCTAGTAGTGCATGGATGACTTCCCTGTTTATGGATCCTCTTTTGATGATTGTTTGAGCAACCTTGATCGAGTTTTGTAGAGATGCGAAGACACTAGTCTCGTCCTGAATTGGGAAAAGTGTCACTTTATGGTTAATGAAGGCATTGTCTTGGGGAATAAGATTTCTGAGAGAGGTATTGAAGTTGATAAAGCTAAAGTTGATGCTATTGAAAAGATGCCATGTCCCAAGGACATAAAAGGTATAAGAAGTTTCCTTGGTCATGCCGGTTTTTATTGGAGGTTCATTAAGGACTTCTCTAAAATCTCTAGGCCTCTGACTAATTTATTGCAAAAAGATATTCCTTTTGTCTTTGATGATGATTGTGTAGAAGCATTTGAAATACTTAAGAAAGCTTTGATCACTACACCTATTCTTCAGCCACCTGATTGGAATTTACCCTTTGAAATTATGTGTGATGCTAGTGATTATGCTGTAGGTGTTGTTCTAGGGCAAAGAGTTGATAAGAAATTGAATGTTATCCAGTATGCTAGTAAGACTCTTGATACTGCCCAGAGAAATTATGCTAATACTGAAAAAGAGTTCTTAGCAGTTGTGTTTGCATGTGAGAAGTTTAGACCTTATATTGTTGATTCCAAAGTTACTATTCACACTGATCATGCTGCTATTAAATATCTTATGGAAAAGAAAGATGCTAAGCCTAGGCTCATTAGATGGGTTCTCTTGCTCCAAGAATTTGATTTAAATATTATTGATAGAAAGGGAGCTGAGAACCCTGTTGCGGACAACTTGTCTAGGTTAGAGAATGTTCTTGATGACCCACTGCCTATTGATGATAGCTTTCCTGATGAACAATGAGCGGTTGTTAATGCTTCTGGTACTGCTCCTTGGTATGCTGATTATGCTAATTACATTGTTGCTAAGTTTATACCGCCTAGTTTCACATACCAGCAAAAGAAAAAGTTCTTTTATGATTTAAGACATTACTTTTGGGATGATCCACACCTTTATAAAGGAGTAGATGGTTTTATTAGACGTTGTGTGCCTAAGCATGAACAGGAACAGATCCTACGCAAGTGTCACTCTGAATCTTATGGAGGACACCACGCTGGAGATAGAACTGCACACAAGGTACTACAATCTGGTTTTTATTGGCCTACTCTCTTCAAAGATGCTCGTAAGTTTGTCTTATCTTGTGATAAATGTCAAAGAATAGGTAATATTAGTAGACGTCAAGAAATTCCTATGAATTACTCTCTTGTTATTGAACCGTTTGATGTTTTGGGCTTTGATTATATGGGACCTTTTCCTGCCTCCAATGGTTACACACATATTTTAGTTGCAGATGATTACATTACTAAGTGGGTAGAAGCTATTCCAACTAGTAGTGCTTATCATAACACTTCTATTAAAATGCTTAAGGAAGTTATTTTTCCGAGGTTTGGAGTCCCTAGATATCTTATGACTGATGATGGTTCACATTTTATTCATGGTGCTTTGAGTAAAATGCTTGCTAAGTATGATGTCAATCATAGAATCGCATCTCCTTATCACCCGCAGTCTAGTGGTCAAGTAGAGTTGAGCAATAGAGAGCTCAAATTATTTTTTCAAAAGGCTATGAATAGATCTAGAAAGAATTGGTCCAAAAAACATGATGATGCATTATGAGCCTATAGAACTGCATACAAAAATCATATGGGTATGTCTCCATATAAGATGGTTTATGTAAAAACATGTCATTTACCTCTTGAACTTGAACATAAAGCATATTGGGCTATTAAAGAGCTCAACTAGGACTTCAAACTTGCCAGTGTGAAGAGGTTGTTTGATATTAGCTCACCTGATGAATGGAGAACCCAAGCTTATGAGAATGCCAAGCTATTCATAGAAAAAGTTAAACGCTGGCATGATAAAAGGATACAAAAGCGTGAGTTTAACGTATGAGATTATGTGTTATTATTCAACTCTCGTTTAAGATTTTTTGCAGGAAAACTTCTCTCTAAATGGGAAGGTCCTTACGTTATCGAGGAGGTCTATCGTTTTGGTGCCATAAAAATCAACAACTTCGAAGGCACAAGTCCGAGGGTGGTAAACGGTCAAAGAATTAAACATTATATTTCAGGTAATCCTATCAATGTTGACACTAATACTGTTGAAACCATAACCCCAAAGGAATATATAAGGGACACTCTCCAGAATGTTGCAGACTCCGAAAAGGAATAGGTATGTGGTACGGTAAGTAAACCGACTCCTAAACAACTCCAAAGGCAATTTTTATCAGTTTTGGAATATTTAAGAATTTTAGGAAGAAAGAAGTAGTCCGAAAGGGACACGAGGCCTCCATGAGAGTGGAGGGCACGACCCGCTGTCTCGTGGGCACCTCGTGTGCCTCCCGGACTCTGATTTCTTGCACATTACGTATTTTGGTCGGTAAAAATTCATTATATATACCCCTGAAGGTTTTGACCACCGTATCACGCAAATATCCTCTGTTTTCGTTTCGAGCTGTTTCTGTTACAGATTTAGAGCAATATGTCGTTTCAGGATTCGGAAGGGGAGAGTTATGTGGCTGATTACCTCGCAGACCCTAAGGTCTACGGGGACTTGGAGCATGATGGCTGGACCTCTTAAGAAGAGGAAGACTATGAGCCTAAAGTAAAGGAGGAGACGAGTTCAGACGAAGACGAAGCCCTATTACCTCAACCTGGGGACATGCATGTGGAGTTTAAAAAGTCAAGCCTCCTTGATAGAGCAAAGAAGCCAAAGATCGAGTTTATCCCTTTTCATCTCTTGCAGGAAAATAAACAGGAATTATGCAAAAGAGTATTAAGCCTTGAGCAGGAGATCGAGGACCTAAAGGAGCAAAATATTATACTCAAGCGTAAATTGAGGAACAAACCCACATCTGCAACAACTCCTACTTCACCACCTCCGAGGACATAATCACATGGGTATGGGCACTCCCCTTGGCAACTGCCAAGCTTGGGGGAGGTGCCTCGGTATCGTATCACCATCACACTCCTATCTTTACCATTTTATTTAGTTCGATCCTTTTAGTAGTATCTTGATCTAGTAGATTGAAGTTTTGATATCAAGTAGTTTTGAGTTTTGCTTTGCGATCTCTTTTTGTAATCGAGTCCGTGAGCTATCTATAATAAAGATTAGTGTTGAGTCAAGGGCTTTGCTATGTTGCTATGATCTTGAGAAAGTAGAAATAATAAAAGAGTTCATATTGATCTTATGGTTAGTGATGACTTCACACATAGAAAGTATGAGGCATAAAAATTGTTGAGAGTTGATAAACGTAGTTTTGGTCATCGTTGCAATTAATAGGAAGTGATAAGGAAAGAGAGGTTCACATATAAATATATTATCTTGGACACCTTTTATGATTGGGAGCACTCATTAAGTATGACATGCTAAAAGAGTTGACGTTGGATAAGGAAGACAACGTAATGGTTTATGTTTTCTCACATCTCAGCTAAAGTATATTGTCATTGACCTTCCAAACATGTTGAGCTTGCCTTTCCCCCTCATGCTAGCCAAATTCCTTGCACCAAGTAGAGATACTACTTGTGCTTCCAAATATCCTTAAACCCAGTTTTGCCATGAGAGTCCACCATACCTACCTATGGATTGAGTAAGATCCTTCAAGTAAGTTGTCATGTTCTAGGCAATAAAAATTGCTATATAAATATGTATGACTTATTAGTGCAGACAAAATAAGCTTTGTACGATCATGTTGTGGAAGTAATAAAAGCAACGGACTGCATAATAAAGGTCCACATACAAGGGGCAATATAAAGTGACATTCTTTTGCATTAAGATTTTGTGCATCCAACCCTAAAAGCACATGACAACCTCTGCTTCCCTCTGCGAAGGGACTATCTTTTACTTTATGTTTTTACTTTATGCTTGAGTCAAGGTGATCCTCACCTTTCCCTTTTTCATTTTATCCTTTGGCAAGCTCCTCATGTTTGAAGGATCATGATATATATATCCAATTGGATGTAAGTTAGCATGGGCTATTATTGTTGACATCACCTAAAGGTGAATACGTTGGAAGGCACCACAATAAGCCCCTGTCTTTCTCAGTGTCCGGCTGAAACTCCATAACCACAAGTATTGCGTGAGTGTTAGCAATTATAGAAGACTACAAGATAGTTGAGTATGTGAACTTGCTGAAAAGCTCTATTGTTGACTCTTTATGATGTTATGCTAAATTGCAATTGCTTCAATGACTGAGATTATAGTTTGTTAGTTATCAATGAAGTTTTTGAACCATAGTTGACATTGTGAATTGATTGTTACTTGAGCATAAGAAATCATATGATAAAATCTATATATGTTACTATTATAAGAATGATCATGATGCCCTCATGTCCGTATTTTATTTTTATCGACACCTCCATCTCTAAACATGTGGACATATTTTTCGATTTCGGCTTCCGCTTGAGGACAAGCGAGGTCTAAGCTTGGGGGAGTTGATACGTCCATTTTGCATCATGCTTTTATATCAATATTTATTTCATTATGGGTTGTTATTACACATTATATCTCAATACTTATGGTTATTCTCTCTTATTTTACAAGGTTTACCATGAAGAGGGGGAATGCCGACATGTGGAATTCAGGCTGGAAAAGGAGCAAACATTGGAAACCTATTCTGCACTGCTCCGAAAATCCTGAAACTCCATGAAACCTATTTTTGGAATTAATAAAAATTATTGAGCGAAAGAAATACATTAAGGGGGCCCACACCCTGTCCAGGAGGGTGGGGGCGTGCCCACCCCTACTGAGCACGCCCCCTATCTCCTGGGCCCCCTGGTGGCCCCCCGGTGTCCATCTTCTGCTATATGAGGGCTTTTACGCTGGAAAAAATCGTGGGCAAGCTTACCGGACGAAACTCCGCCGCCACGAGCCGGAACCTTGGCGGAACCAATATAGGGCTCCCGCGGAGCTGTTCTGCCGGGGACACTTCCCTCCAGGAGGGGGAAATCATCACCGACGTCATCACCAACGATCCTCTCATCGGGAGGGGGTCAATCTCCATAACCATCTTCACCAGCACCATCTCCTCTCAAAACCCTAGTTCATCTCTTGTATCCAATCTTGTACCAAAACCACAAATTGGTACCTGTGGGTTGCTAGTAGTGTTGATTACTCCTTGTAGTTGATGCTAATTGGTTTACTTGGTGGAAGATCATATGTTGAGATCCTTAATGCATATTATTACTCCTCTGATTATGAACATGAATATGCTTTGTGAGTATCTACATTTGTTCCTCAGGACATGGGTGAAGTCTTTCTATTAGTAGTCATGTGAATTTGGTATTCGTTCGATATTTTGATGAGATGTATGTTGTCTTTTCCTATAGTGGAGTTATGTGAACATCGACTACATGACACTTCACCATTATTTGGGCCTAGAGGAAGGCATTGGGAAGTAATAAGTAGATGATGGGTTGCTAGAGTGACAGAAGCTTAAACCCTAGTTTATGTGTTGCTTCGTTAGGGGCTGATTTGGATCCATACGTTTAATGTTGTGGTTAGGTTTACCTTAGTACTTCTTTTGTAGTTGCGGACGCTTGCAATAGGGGTTAATCATAAGTGGTATGCTTGTCCAAGTAAGGTCAGTACACAGGCACCGGTCCACCCACATATCAAATTATCAAAGTACCGAACGCGAATCATATGAACGTGTTGAAACTAGCTTGACGATAATTCCCATGTGTCCTCGGGGGCTCCTTTCTCATTATTAGAATTTGTCCAGGCTTATCCTTTGCTACATAAAGGATTGGGCCACCTTGCTGCACTTTATTTACTTTATTTACTTGTTACTCGTTACAATTTAGCTTATCACAAAACTATCTATTACCTACACTTTCAGTCCTTGCAGAGAAAACCTTACTGAAAACCGCTTATCATTTCCTTCTGCTCCTCGTTGGGTTCGACACTCTTACTTATCGAAAGGACTACGATAGATCCCCTACACTTGTGGGTCATCAGCCCCCAGACCTAAAACAACCATGACAATGGGATTGTCTGAAGTGCTTGGGCAGGTAGATGGATATTCTTGGAATGGAACTGGCAGGCTTCACACTTTGTGACTAGCTAGACCGCATCTTGGAGGGTTGTGGGCCAATAGAATCCTTGCCAGAATGCTTCCCAAATAAAGCCCATGATCCAATGTGGGAGCCGCACATGCCTTTGTGTATTTCTACCAGCAGTTCCTTTCCTTCTTCCTGGCAAATGCACTTCAATTTCACACCATTGGGCCTTTTTTTGTATAGAGTGTCATCAACCAATTGATACATACTAGCCCTCCGGGCAACTCTTTCTGCTTCTTCTTGCTCTTCGGGAAGTTCTCCAGTTTTGGAGGAAATAGACTATGTGCTTTTCCCACACTGGAGCCTCATGCTCGGCAACGAGGACTACCAGAACCTCCTCATTCGTGGGAGCGCATCCCTCGACCACGGGGACCAGTGGCCCTGCAGGAGGGTGCAGCCCGACAATCAAAGGGGATTTGTTTTCGGCAGGGCCCTTGCCAGGAACCCCGAGGGGTTCTTCTGGGAGAGGCTTACCGGGGTCCATTTTCCTCCTCTTTCTGGCCATTGTTGTTGGGGATACGGAGGGCTGAGTAGGATGGAGAACAAAAGTTCCTGGTTCATAGGAAGCTTTTGTGTAGCGCACTTTAACAGATGATTAGCTATGTTGTTTTTCGCATGGGGTACATGCTCTGTTTGCAATCCGTCAAAGAGCTCCTCCAATCTTCTGACTTCCTCGACATATGCCTCCATCAATGGATTTTGGTAATCCTTGTTGACTTGGCTCACCACAAGTTGTGAATCTCCTTGAATGATCAGCTTCTTGATTCCCAATTTTGTGGCAATCTTGAGCCTAACAAGGAGCCCTTCATACTCTCCTGTATTGTTGGTTGCCTCCTTCCGAGGAAAATGCATCTGGACGACGTACTTCAGCTGCTCCCCAGTGGGAGACTCGAGAAGCACGCCAGCCCCTGCACCTTGTAGGGAGAAGGCACCATCAAAATACATGATCCATTCTTGGGGTGATTCCTTGCCAGGGATGACTGTTTCCAGCACTTCCTCATCAGGGGTTGGCGTCCATTCTGCAATAAACTATGCCAATGCCCTGCTTTGAATCATTGGTGTGCTTTCAAACTTCAGGCCAAAGCTAGATAACTCCAATGCCCATTCCACTATTCTGCCGGTAGCCTCTGGGTTTTGGAGTATCCTTTGCAATGGGAAGCGTGTGACAACTGTAATCTCATGGGCTTGGAAGTAGTGGTGCAGTGTTACCTGAGGCCATGACAAGGCCTAAAATCAATATTTGCATGCCAGAATACCTGGATCTAGCCCCCTGTAATAGGGAGCTGACAGGGTAAACTGGGGGTTGCACCACTTTCTTCCTTGCCGCGTCCTTCGGGTTGCATTCGCTGCCGTGCTCCTCTTTGTCCTGATCCATATCTGGCCTTGTCGGGCTATTCTCTCTTTCTTCTCTACGTGGGACACCTATTGAGGTTTCTAGCTCTTCCACTTCTTGTTGTGCCACCAATGCTGCACTAACCACTTCATTAGTAGCTACCAGATATAGCAGCAACGGCTCCTGAGGTTTGGGTGCAACCAAAGTGGGCACAGAGGATAGGTAGGTCTTCAAATCTTGCAATGTTGCATCTGCTTCCTGGGTCCACTTCATAGGTCCTTCCTTCTTCAAAATTTTGAAGAAAGGTAGGGTACGCTCGGCAAACTTGGAGATTAATCTGCTAAGCATGGCAATGAATCCCGTCAGACGCCTCACATCCTTAACTGTGTTTGGTGCATGAATCTGCTCAATGGCCTTGATCTTATCTGGGTTGGCCTCGATCCCACGGTGGAACACAAAGAAACCAAGTAGCTTGCCAAAGGAAACGCCAAACACACACTTCTTCGAGTTTAGCTTCAAGTTGATCTTGCGCAGATTAGCAAATGTCTCTTCCAAATACTGGATGCTCGGTTCTTCGACGACCTGGAGCCCGGCAGTGGTGAGGACCACGTCGTCGAACACCTACCCTTTGGCTGGCGCTCCGGTGCTCGCCGTCCCTAGGAGGCTAACGAACAAATCTTCGCCCACCTTCAAGTACCTGCTCGGGGCAGGGGCTGAGGAGGAAGAAGGTTGTTCCTCGACCATCTCCTCCCCGGAAGGCTCCTTGACGGCCTTCCCAGTGGCGGCCTTGCCAGCCTCCCCAGCAGGCGATGTGGCGGCCTCCTCAGCAGTAGCCTTGCCGGCCTCCCCAGCAGGCACCTTGGCAGCCTCTTCAACAACGCCCATGTCGGCCTCCTTGGTGGATCCCCTGGCAGCCTCCTCAGCAGCGATGTTGGCTGCCTCGGCCTCGGCGTCCTTGGTGGTTTCCTTGATTACGACGTCGATGTCCTCCTGGTTTACTAGGGGAGGATCTGGGACCAAAAAGGTTGGCAGAGGCCGCAGGAGAAGTAGTCGACAAAGAAAGGATAAGTATTCGGGCCAGGCTCGGCAAAGGGAGCGGGGATGACCTGCGTGGAGGGATGCCCCGTCGTCTCTCTCCCCCATAGGCACAGGAACTGGTCCCTAAGCGTGAGTGTGTCGATTGTCAAAGCGAAGAGGGCGTGCTTCTTCCGCAGCTTCATCAGCTTGTTCTCCGACACCTCTTTCCCCATGGTGGCCTTGGCCGCACCCTTGCCTTTGCTTGCCCTGGGCGCCATGACGACTCGGAAGAGGCAAGATATCTAGAAGCAATGAAGGCACGGCAATGGCGAGAAGAAGCAAGATCTCTGGTTTTTGCTCAGGGAAGAAGAAAGGGAACGACGGTTCCTAGATTGGGGAACGGCGCAGAGGGTAAATGAGCGGCGCCCCTACAGATTCCTCTTTTATGGGGAAGGCATGGGCTGCCCTTTTTTTACCATTAGCTGCAAAGTGATGCAGGCGTGCTCCAATCATCCCACGCACGACCCCCACGTCACGCGCTCGACGTGGATCTGGGGAGGCGCATCTAGCAAAGAGATCGTGGAAGATTAAGCCTCTGCCACGTGTGTCTGCGCACTGCTTTTGGCCTGGCCCAACTACGCCTTGCGCTCACGTGTGGCCCAGGACCGGGGGCTCCTGTCGGTGTACAAAAGTACGGGGTCTTTGGTACCCCTTACTTGTGCACGGGCAGTTGTAGGCACTGCTACGTCTTGAGCTTGCGTTGGTTTTCCTTGAAGAGGAAAGGGTGATGCAGCAATAGTAGCGTAAGGATTTCCCTCAGTTTTTGAGAACCAAGATATCAATCCAGTAGGAGGCTCCTCAAAAGTCCCGCGCACCTACACAAACAAACAAAGAAATCGCA
This sequence comes from Triticum aestivum, assembly GCF_018294505.1. Lineage (NCBI taxonomy): Eukaryota > Viridiplantae > Streptophyta > Magnoliopsida > Poales > Poaceae > Triticum > Triticum aestivum. The sequence continues at coordinate 155,989,848 of NC_057810.1, forward strand.
ACCAACGCAATAAAGGGGTTGTCAATCCCTTCACGGCCACTTGCGAAAGTGTGATCTGATAAAGATAGTTTTGATAAGATAAATATATTTTTGGTATTTTATAATATAGATGCAAAAAGTAAAGATGCAAATAGAAGTAAATTTAAAGCTTATATGATAAAAGATAGACCTGGGGGCCATAGGTTTCACTAGTGGCTTCTCTCAAGATAGCATAAGTATTACGGTGGGTGAACAAATTACTGTCGAGCAATTGATAGAAAAGTGAATAATTATGAGATTATCTAGGCATGATCATGTATATAGGCATCACGTCCGTGACAAGTAGACCGACTCCTGCCTGCATCTACTACTATTACTCCACACGTTGACCGCTATCCAGCATGCATCTAGAGTATTAAATTCATAAGAACAGAGTAACGCATTAAGAAAGATGACATGATGTAGAGGGATAAACTCATGCAATATGATATAAACCCCATCTTTTTATCCTCGATGGCAACAATACAATACGTGCCTTGCTACCCTTTCTGTCGCTGGGTATGGACACCGCAAGATTGAACCCAAAGCTAAGCACTTCTCCCATGGCAAGAAAGATCAATCTAGTAGGCTAAACCAAACTGATAATTCGAAGAGACTTGCAAAGATAACTCAATAATACATAAAAGAATTCAGAGAAGATTCAAATATTTCTCATAGATAAACTTGATCATAAAGCCACAATTCATCGGATCTCGACAAACACACCGCAAAAAGAGTTTACATCGAATAGATATCCACAAGAGAGGGGGAGAACATTATATTGAGATCCAAAAAGAGAGAAGAAGCCATCTAGCTAATAACTATGAACCCGAAGGTCTGTGGTAAACTGCTCACAACTCATCGGAGGGGCTATGGTGTTGATGTAGAAGCCCTCCATGGTCGATTCCCCCTCCGGCGGAGCGCCGGCGAAGGCTCCAAGATGGGATCTCACGGATATAGAAGGTTACGGCGGTGGAAATTGTTTTTCGTTGGCTCCCTGGATGTTTTCGGGGTACGTAGGTATATATAGGAGGAAGAAGTACGTCGGTGTCGGTGTACTAAAGTAGGGGCCCTGCTTTTGACCCCTTTACTTGTGCACGGGCAGTCAGAGCCACCCACCACGTCCACCGCATAACAGGGCAGGAAAGGGAAGCCGGAGAGAAGCCGAAGGCACAAGACAAACAAAGCAACGACAAGGAGCAAGGCCACAAAGATCGGATGGACGAAGCAGGTTTCCCTGGCAAGGACCCTTGCCGGGGCAGCCTCAGCGGCCCCGGCAAGACCTTTGTCGGGGCAGCTCGCCCACACCAGCTGAGCGAGCCACCTTTGAGCCCACTAACTCTAGACAAACGCATTGGGACAGGGCTCGGGAGGCACCTCCGTGGTGGCATGCAGATCTTTGTGAAGAAAAAGAATAGTCAAGATCAAATGAGGATAGGAAGGTAACAATCCTCGGCAGGGTTCTTACCGAGGAAGCCCACGAGACCCCCGGCAAGGTCTTTGCCGGGGATGACGGCGTGCCGCGGCAAGACCTTTGCCGGGCCACCCGGCAAGGCCCTCGCCAAGCGCGCCAGCAGGGCCACAGCAAGGCCAACGCTAGCCAAGTCTCCGCCGATGTTCGCATGCACCTGCCGACCCAACCAGCACCTGCATGGCAACATGCAGCCCTTCGTGGAGGCTCCACCACCGCGCCACCTCAGCTGCCTGTCTGCCTACATGGCACCGCATGCATCACTGGCCAGGCACGTGTCAAAGCAAAGAGGAGCGGTGATGGACGGGAGGGCCTCGCTCCGGTCCCCGATAAAGTGAAGGGACACGTGAGCCTCGCATTAAATGCACTTTGTCATGTAATACCAGCGATAAGCTCACAACGCTATAGCACTTTCCACCTCCTGTGTGCCACTATGGCAGCCCCTTTCGCCTATAAAAGGAGGCCGATGGCGCATTGGAGAAGGATTCGGCTCTTTCGAACCTGGCAGCACCCAGAGCTGGTTCAAGAGCTCAAGAACACTAAATACATCCACCAAAGCAGGATCGTAGGGTTTTACGCATCTTTGCAGCCTGAACGTGGGTAAATCCCCTTTGTGCTGCCTGCTAGTCCTTCTCTTCTCATGATCCCCGCGCCCCGCAACCGTAGTAGGGATTCCAGTGATCCCATAGGTGTCGTTTCCCACCGACATCGTTGGCGCGCTAGGTAGGGGGACGCCCAGATTGTGAGAATCGCGTCCAGTGGTAGTCCTAGCAGTTCATCATCGCCACAACTCCTGCGGAGAAGGCGGCCAAGAAGGCGGCGCTGCCTATTGGCACGAAGGACACCGAGGCGGCGACGAAAGAGCTAAGTCATGCTGAATTTTAAGTTTTTCTCCTTACATATAAGGTTATTATCCTTGACGGTTCGGCCTATGTATGGAGAGCCTGTATGCAGAGAGGCCCTCCTGCGATCGGCAATGCCCTTGTTCTGTTTCGAGTCCACTCAACAGTTCGAGCGGCCGTCAAGAGCGGCAGGGTAGCCTTTCGCCATCGGCAATGCTCTCGGTTCTGACTCGAGTCAAGCTCGATAGATCGAGCGGCCGCGCCAAGGGCGGTAAGGTGCTTTGCCCAGCAACAAGCACACCCGGCAGGCTAATGATGATCCGTCCTCAAAGCGCCGCCCTGGGTATATGTGTCGGCAAGCCTAACCGGTCGATGTGGGGTGGACATACAAAGGAAAATCGAACAGGAAAATAACATGCATAACTTCAGGAGCACTGCAGAGTTATGTTACACAAATTGCCGCCGCGGTTCTAACTAAAGATAGCATTGTCTTGGTCATGAACCCGCAGCGGCAACAAAGAATGGGGAGCCTAGTCCCGTCGCTGGCCCTCCAACCTCTTGATTTTGTCGATGCGGCTGAGGATGGGCTGGATACGCTCATTGAGCGCCACAATGTCGGCATCCTCCGGCAAGCTCTTCAGCACAGCTTCGAAGTCGAGGTCTGGGTGGCAGTGCGCAATCTTCGTGAGCACCCTGGTCATGGTCCCCCGGCAAAGTATCCGGGATTCTTCAGCCAGGTAGGGCGCCCGGTTGGAATGAAGCCGCCTCAGGGCGCCGAGGGCCTTCTCAAAGTACATGGTCAGGTTGGCATTGGGGCTCAGGTTCGCCTCTGGGGCGTACCTCTTCTCCGGCATCCCCATAATAGCCAGCTGATTGGCGGCCGAGTTTGCAATGACGGCAAGGCGTTCGAGCCAATGTTTCTCGCCCGCCATGTGGTCCTCGAGGTTGGCGGTCTCGTTCATCCGCAGCTGCTTCTCTGTCTCCAACTCCTTGGTCAGGATCCCCTCCCGGGTTCTGACCTCCGACAGCATCTTCTCGAGATCTCCCAACTTCAGCTTGAGGTCTCTGATGGAGTTGTTGGCTTTGGAGAGTTCTCCGGCCTTGCTGACGACCATGCCCTACACCTCCGTCGGGGCGCCGTTGAGCATGTCCCTCTCTTGGGCCAGATTCAAAGCTTGCCCCTCCAGCTCCTTCACCCTGCCGGTGTAGACCTGATCCTGGGCATTGAGTGCTTCCCGATGCCTCTGCTCTAGCTCTTGGGTCTGCTGCACGCCGATCTTGCCCACCTCTTCGTCCTTGCCGCGGAGCGTGGCGGCAAACTTCTCCTCGCGCGCGGCAAGGTCCTCTTCCTGGATTTTCAGTGCGGCCTTGTGCTGGGTCCGAGTGGCTTCGGCTTCGTCGGCCAATTTCTTCGCCGTCTCCTGGGTCTTCTCGATGTTGGCCAGCTTCAGGGTGAGCTTCACCTCACGGTTGGCCAGCTCGCCCTGGGCGGCCTTTAGCTTGTCTTGGGCCTGGCGGAACCAGTCTTGCGCCTCAGTGACGCGCCATCCAAAGTCTGCCTCTGCCTTCTCCACCACCGCTGTCTTGGACTTGGCCTTGTCCAGACGGGCGCGATGGAGCGACTGAAGCTTCTGGAAACTGGCACCCATGGCCTAGAGCACCGCTCCTCCTGGGAGCCGATGCCACCGACGCCCGGCTCATCGACGACCTCAAGCCCTGCGGTGGCAAGCGCCTCCTCACCGACGCCCCAAGGAGATGGCCGAAGAGGTCGTTGCTTACCCTCAGGTACCTGCCGGAGCCAGAGGCAGCGGAGGAGGAGGGCAGGTCGTCAAACGCCATCTCCTCAGCAGTGGCCTTGTCGGCTTCCCCGGCAGGCCCCTTGTTGGGCTCTTCGGCGGGCCCCTTGCCGGCGTCCTCAGCGGTGCCCCCGGCGCTCTCCTCGGCAACAATCTTCTCTGCCTCCGCCATGGCATCCACGGCAACGTCCTTGATGACGGTGTCGATGTCCTCTGAGTCTACCGAGGAGGGGTCTGGGTGCCAAGAAGGAGACAGGACGGAGCCAAGATCGAAATCCAGTAAGGAAAAGAGGAAAGAAAGAACGCAAGCAGAAGTGGAGAGCGAGTGGCATACCCGTGCCGGTGCGAGAGGAGGAAGTCCCTTCTCCGCCAAGGTCTGTCGTCGAGGCGAAGCCACCGGCGCCCGTGTTCTCCCCCTCCTCCTCCGTGTGCATGGCCTCGGCGCTTGGTGCCCTTGCTGGGGACGCCCCTTGGGGCGGCGTGGTCGACGGGGGCGGCACGATGGGAGAAGCCCTCTGCGGCTCCCCTTGGTGTTGCTCCCCTCCTACATCCACGGCAGGGTCAGTACCAAAGCATCGTGCATTACGCACGACGGCAAAGGATCGGTGATGGACTCATGTTGGGGGCTGGGCTGGGGGCTGCTGTCCGGGGCTGCTCAACACCCACCAGTGGCGTACTGGAGGTGCCTGCCGGGGGCTGGCCACTCGCTGAAATCCTAGCCCTCTTTATCCTCTGGGCCAGCGTCTCCACATCCCTGCAAAATGAAGACAAGTGAGCAACGCCAACGGGGGAAGTGTAAGGAATGAGGGAGGAAAGTAGAAGCTTATCTTCATTTTCTTCCTCCTCCCCCTCTGTTGCTTTCTGTTGGATGTTGGGTTCTGGCAGACCCTTAAGGTTCAAACTCTGGGGTGCGCACGAAGATCTCTCCCCTACCGTCCTACGTCCGATCGTCTAGTGAGATCTAAGCTAAAATCGATGAACAACATGAGGGACACAAGATTTATACTGGTTCGGGCCACCGTTGTGGTGTAATACCCTACTCCACTGTGTGGTGTGGTGGATTGCCTTAGGGGCTGACGATGAACAGTACAAGGGAAGAACAGCCTCGCGAGAGGTGTTCTTGAGCTGGTGCGATGAACTGCTTGGGTGAGTTCGATCGCCTCTCTCTCTCTAATGAGCTCTCGATGAGTCCCAAAACTAGATCCCCCTCTACTATGGTGGCTAGTCCTATTTATAGAGGCCCTGGGCCTCTTCCCAAATATTGAGCGGGAAGGGTGCCAACAATGGCCATTTCAAAGGGGAACATCTAGTACAAGTTATCCTGACTAAAGTTGGTCTTCGGCTGCCAAAAGCACTGGTGATGACGTTGTCTTGGGCTCGACAGTGACCTCCATCATGCCGCTCCCCTGGCCTTGGTCTCGTTGCACTTAAATGGCAACCTTTGCCCGATGCCTCGGTACTCCGCGTCTGTGCTTGCCCCCTTGGCACCAAAGAGGAAACAAGGACACTGCACAGGCCGGCGCCCGCCTGGCGCCCGCCTGGTCTCGATCGTCATGGCTTGCATCACGAGCACCTCACGAGGTACTCTGCCTTGATCTCTTCGCCTCCTCGCGAGCCTCCCTGGGGAGGCCGTTCCTAAGGAAGCCTTGTGTCATACGCCCCGCGAGGCTCAGCCCCTTGCGAGGGTCTTGAGTTTTGTGCTGATGAAGATGGGTCGTACTGGGCCTCCACTTGAGCCACGCCACAGGTGCAGGTAGGCAAGTCTAGGGACCCCCGTTCCAGAATGCCGACAGTAGCCCCCGGGCCCAAGGCGCGCTCGGACTTGGCTTAGCGGAGAAGCGAAGGGGCAAGTGCAGAGCGCTGCGGGCCCCATCAGCCTGCGGCCTTGTGAAGGAAATATGCCCTAGAGGCAATAATAAAGTTATTATTTATTTCCTCATATCATGATAAAAGTTTATTATTCATGCTATAATTGTATTAACTGGAAACATGATACATGTGTGAATACATAGACAAACATAGTGTCACTAGTATGCCTCTACTTGACTAGCTCGTTAATCAAAGATGGTTATGTTTCCTAACCATAGACATGTGTTGTCATTTGATTAACGGGATCACATCATTAGGAGAATGATGTGATTGACCTGACCCATTCCGTTAGCTTAGCACTTGATCGTTTAGTATGTTGCTATTGCTTTCTTCATGACTTATACATGTTCCTATGACTATGAGATTATGTAACTCCCGTTTACCGAAGGAACACTTTGTGTGCTACCAAACGTCACAACGTAACTGGGTGATTATAAAGGTGCTCTACAGGTGTCTCCAAAGGTACTTGTTGAGTTGACATATTTCGAGATTAGGATTTTTCACTCCGATTGTCGGAGAGGTATCTCTGGGCCCTCTCGGTAATGCACATCACTATAAGCCTTGCAAGCAATGTAGCTAATGAGTTAGTTACGGAATGATGCATTACGTAACGAGTAAAGAGACTTGCCAGTAACGAGATTGAACTAGGTATTGGATACCGACGATCGAATCTCGGGCAAGTAACATACCGATGATGAAGGGAACAACATATGTTGTTATGCGGTTTGATCGATAAAGATCTTCATAGAATATGTAGGAGCCAATATGAGCATTCAAGTTCCTCTATTGGTTATTGACCGGAAACAGTTCTAGGTCATGTCTACATAGTTCTCGAACCCGTAGGGTCCGCATGCTTAACGTTACCATTACAGTTATATTATGAGTTTATGAGTTTTGATCTACCGAAGGTTGTTCGGAGTCCCGGATGTGATCACGGACATGACGAGGAGTCTCGAAATGGTGGAGACATAAAGATCGATATATTGGACGACTATATTTGGACACCGGAAAGGTTCCGGGTGAGATTGGAACTATACCGGAGCTCCGGGAGGTTATCGGAACCCCCCGGTAGGTATATGGACCTTATTGGGCCTTAGTGGAAAGGAGGGAGAAGGAGCAAAGGAGGGGGCGCGCCCCCCCCCAAGCCCAATCCGAATTGGGAAGGGGGCCGCCCCCCCTTTCCTTCTTCCCTCCCCTCTCTTCCTTCCCTCTCCTACTCCTAATAGGAAGGGGGGGGGGGGCAAACCTACTTGGAGTAGGATTTCCCCCCTAGGGCATGCCTCTCCCCTTGGCCGGCCCCCTCCTCCTCGTCCCCTTTATATACAGAGGAGGGGGCACCCCATAGACACAGAAGTTGATCTTCGTGATTGTTCCTTAGCCGTGTGCGGTGCCCCCCTCCAACATATTCCACCTCGGTCATATCGTAGCGGTGCTTAGGCGAAGCCCTGCGTCGATAGAATATCATCACCGTCACCACGCTGTCATGCTGATGGAACTCATCCCCGACACCCTATTGGATCAAAGTCCGGGGATCGTCATCGAGCTGAACGTGTGCTGAACTCGGAGGTGTCATACGTTCGGTACTTGGATCAGTCGGATCGTGAAGACGTACGACTACATCAACCGTGTTGTTCTAACGCTTCCGCTTTCGGTCTACGAGGGTACGTGGACAACACTCTTCCCTCACGTTGCTATGCATCACCATGATCCTTGCGTGTGCGTAGGAAATTTTTGGAAATTACTACGTTCCCCAACAGTGGCATCCGAGCCAGGTTTTATGCATTGTTGTTATATGCACGAGTAGAACACAAGTGAGTTGTGGGCGATACAAGTCATAATGCTTACCAGCATGTCATACTTTGGTTCAGCGGTATTGTTGGATGAACCGGCCGAGACCGACATTACGTGTATGCTTACTCTAGACTGGTTTTACCGCCGTGCTATGCACACAGGTGACTAGCGGGTGTCTCTTTCTCCAACTTTTGTTGAACTGAGTGTGGCTACGCCCGGTCCTTGCGAAGGTTAAAACAGCACTAACTTGAAGAACTATCGTTGTGGTTTTGATGCGTAGGTAAGAACGGTTCTTGCTCAGCCCGTAGCAGCCACGTAAAATTTGCAACAACAAAGTAGAGGACGTCTAACTTGTTTTTGCAGGGCATGTTGTGATGTGATATGGTCAAGACGTGATGCTATATTTTATTGTATGAGATGATCATATTTTGTAACCGAGTTATCGGCAACTGGCAGGAGCCATATGGTTGTCGCTTTATTGTATGAAATGCAATCGCCATGTAATTGATTTACTTTATCACTAAGCGGTAGCGATAGTCGTAGAAGCAATAGTTGGCGAGACAACAACGATGCTACGATGGAGATCAAGGTGTCGCGTCGGTGACGATGGTGATCATGATGTTGCTTCGGAGATGGAGATCACAAGCACAAGATGATGATGGCCATATCATATCACTTATATTGATTGCATGTGATGTTTATCTTTTATGCATCTTATCTTGCTTTGATTGACATTAGCATTATAAGATGATCTCTCACTAAATTTCAAGATAAAAGTGTTCTCCCCGAGTATGCACAGTTGCCAAAGTTCGTCATGCCCAGACACCACGTGATGATCGGGTGTGATAAGCTCTACGTCCATCTACAACGGGTGCAAGCCAGTTTTGCACACGCAGAATACTCAGGTTAAACTTGATGAGCCTAGCATATGCAGATATGGCCTCGGAACACTGAGACCGAAAGGTCGAGCGTGAATCATATAGTGGATATGATCAACATATTGATGTTCACCATTGAAAACTACTCCATTTCACGTGATGATCGGTTATGGTTTAGTTGATTTGGATCACATGATCACTTAGATGATTAGAGAGATGTCTATCTAAGTGGGAGTTCTTAAGTAATATGATTAATCAAACTTAAATTTATCATGAACTTAGTACCTGATAGTATTTTGCTTGTCTATGTTTGTTGTAGATAGATAGCTCGTGATGTTGTTCCGTTGAATTTTAGTGCGTTCCTTGAGAAAGCAAAGTTGAAAGATGATGGTAGCAATTACACGGACTGGGTCCGTAACTTGAGGATTATCCTCATTGCTGCACAGAAGAATTACGTCCTGGAAGCACCGCTGGGTGCCAAACCTGCTGCAGGAGCAACAACAGATGTTGTGAACGTCTGGCAGAGCAAACCTGATGACTACTATATAGTTTAGTGTGCCATGCTTTATGGCTTAGAACCGGGACTTCAATGACGTTTTGAACGTCATGGAGCATATGAGATGTTCCAGGAGTTGAAGTTAATATTTCAAGCAAATGCCCGGATTGAGAGATATGAAGTCTCGAATAAGTTCTATAGCTGCAAGATGGAGGAGAATAGTTCTGTCAGTGAGCATATACTCAGAATGTCTGGGTATAACAATCACTTGATTCAACTGGGAGTTAATCTTTCGGATGATAGTGTCATTGACAGAATTCTTCAATCACTGCCACCAAGCTACAAGAGCTTCGTGATGAAATATAATATGCAAGGGATGGAAAAGACAATTCCTGAGCTCTTCACAATGCTAAAAGCTGCGGAGGTAGAAATCAAGAAGGAGCATCAAGTGTTGATGGTCAATAAGACCACTAGTTTCAAGAAAAAGGGAAAAGCGAAAAAGAAGGGGAACTTCAAGAAGAACAGCAAACAAGTTGCTGCTCAGGAGAAGAAACCCAAGTCTATACCTAAGCCTAAGACTGAGTGCTTCTACTGCAAGCAGACTAGTCACTGGAAGCGGAACTGCCCCAAGTATTTGGCGGATAAGAAGGATGGCAAGGTGAACAAAGGTATATGTGATATACATGTTATTGATGTGTACCTTACCAGAGCTCGCAGTAGCACCTGGGTATTTGATACTGGTTCTGTTGCTAATATTTGCAACTCGAAACAGGGACTACGGATTAAGCGGACACTGGCTAAGGACGAGGTCACAATGCGCGTGGGAAATGTTTCCAAAGTTGATGTGATCGCTGTCGGCACGCTACCTCTACATCTACCTCCGGGATTAGTTTTAGACCTAAATAATTGTTATTTGGCGCCAGCGTTGAGCATGAACGTTATATCTGGATCTTGTTTGATGCGAGACGGTTATTCATTTAAATCTGAGAATAATGGTTGTTCTATTTATATGAGTAATATCTTTTATGGTCATGCACCTTTAAAGAGTGATCTATTTTTGATGAATCTCCATAGTAGTCATACACAAATTCATAATGTTGAAGCCAAAAGATGCAGAGTTGATAATGATAGTGCAACTTATTTGTGGCACTGCCGTTTAGGTCATATTGGTGTAAAGCGCATGAAGAATGATGGACTTTTGGAATCACTTGATTATGAATCACTTGGTACTTGCGAACCATGCCTCATGTGCAAGATGACTAAAACACCGTTCTCCGGTACTATGGAGAGAGCAACTGATTTGTTGGAAATCATACATACTGATGTATGTGGTCCAATGAATGTTGAGGCTCGTGGCGGATATCGTTATTTTCTCACCTTCACGGATGATTTGAGCAGATATGGGTATATCTACTTAATGAAACATAAGTCTGAAACATTTGAAAAGTTCAAAGAATATCAGAGTGAAGTTGAAAATCATCGTAACAAGAAAATAAATTTTCTATGATCTGATCGTGGAGGAGAATATTTGAGTTACGAGTTTGGTTTCCATTTGAAGAAATGCGGAATAGTTTCGCAACTCACGCCACCCGGAACACCACATCGTAATGGTGTGTCCGAACGTCATAATCGTACTTTACTAGATATGGTGCGATCTATGATGTCTCTTACCGATTTACCACTATCATTTTGGTGTTATGCTTTAGAGACGGCCGCATTCACATTAAATAGGGCATCATCAAAATCCGTTGAGACGACGCCTTATGAACTATGGTTTGGCAAGAAACCAAAGTTGTCGTTTCTTAAAGTTTGGGGCTGTGATGCTTATGTAAAAAAGCTTCAACCTGATAAGCTCGAACCCAAATCGGAGAAATGTGTATTCATAGGATACCCAAAGGAAACTGTTGGGTACACCTTCTATCACAGATCCGAAGGCAAGACATTTGTTGCAAAGAATGGATCCTTTCTAGAGAAGGAGTTTCTCTCGAAAGAAGTGAGTGGGAGGAAAGTAGAACTTGATGAGGTAACTATACCTGCTCCTTTATTGGAAAATAGTTCATCACAGAAACCAGTTCCTGTGACGACTACACCAATAAGTGAGGAAGCTAATGATGATGATCATGAAACTTCAGAACAAGTTACTACAGAACCTCGTAGGTCAACCAGAGTAAGATCCGCGCTAGAGTGGTACGGTAATCCTATTTTGGAGGTCATGTTACTTGACCATGGTGAGCCTGCGAACTATGAGGAAGCGATGATGAGCCCAGATTCCGCAAAATGGCTTGAATCCATGAAATCTGAGATGGGATCCATGTATGAGAACAAAGCGTGGACTCTGGTTGACTTGCCCGATGATCGGCAAGCCATCGAGAATAAATGGATTTTTAAGAAGAAGACTGACGCTGATGGTAATGTTACTGTCTACAAATCTCGACTTGTTGCAAAAGGTTTTCGACAAGTTCAAGGGGTTGACTACGATGAGACTTTCTCACCCGTAGTGATGCTTAAGTCTGTCCGAATCATGTTAGCAATTGCCGCATTTTATGATTATGAGATTTGGCAAATGGATGTCAAAACTGCATTCCTGAATGGATTTCTGGAAGAAGAGTTGTATATGATGCAGCCGGAAGGTTTTGTCGATCCAAAAGGTGCTAACAAAGTGTGCAAGCTCCAGCGATCCATCTATGGACTGGTGCAAGCAACTCGGAGTTGGAATAAACGCTTTGATAGTGTGATCAAAGCTTATGGTTTTATACAGACTTTTGGAGAAGCCTGTATTTACAAGAAAGTGAGTGGGAGCTCTATAGCATTTCTGATATTATATGTAGATGACATATTGTTAATTGGAAATGATATAGAATTTCTGGATAGCATAAAGGGATACTTGAATAAAAGTTTTTCGATGAAATACCTCGGTGAAGCTGCTTACATATTGGGCATTAAGATCTATAGAGATAGATCAAGACGCTTGATTGGACTTTCACAAAGCACATACCTTGATAAAGTTTTGAAAAAGTTCAAAATGGATCAGGCAAAGAAAGGATTCTTGCCTGTATTACAAGGTGTGAAGTTGAGTTAGACTCAATGCCCGACCACTGTAGAAGATAGAGAGAAAATGAAAGGAGTTCCCTATGCTTTAGCCATAGGCTCTATCATGTATGCAGTGTTGTGTACCAGACCTGATGTGTGCCTTGCTATTAGTTTAGCAGGGAGGTATCACAGTAATCCAGGAGTGGACCACTGGACAGCAGTCAAGAACATCCTGAAATACCTGAAAAAGACTAAGGATATGTTTCTCATTTATGGAGGTGACAAAGAGCTAGTCGTAAATGGTTACTTCGACGCAAGCTTTGACACTGATCCGGACGATTCTAAATCGCAAACCGGATACGTGTTTATATTAAATGGTGGAGTTGTCAGTTGGTGCAGTTCTAAACAAAGCGTCATAGCAGGATCTACATGTGAAGCGGTGTACATAGCTGCTTCTGAAGCAGCAAATGAAGGAGTCTAGATGAAGGAGTTCATTTCCGATCTAGGTGTCATACCTAGTGCATTGGGACCAATGAAGATCTTCTGTGACAATACTGGTGCAATTGCCTTGGCAAAGGAATCCAGATTTCACAAGAGGACCAAGCACATCAAGAGACGCTTCAATTCCATCCGGGACCAAGTCCAGGTGGGATACATAGAGATTTGCAAGATACATACGGATCTGAATGTTGTAGACCCGTTGACTAAGCCTCTTCCATGAGCAAAACATGATCAGCACCAAGACTCCATGGGTGTTAGAATCTTTACTGTGTAATCTAGATTATTGACTCTAGTGCAAGTGGGAGACTAAAGGAAATATGCCCTAGAGGCAATAATAAAGTTATTATTTATTTCCTCATATCATGATAAATGTTTATTATTCATGCTAGAATTGTATTAACCGGAAATATGATACATGTGTGAATACATAGACAAACACAGTGTCACTAGTATGCCTCTACTTGACTAGCTCGTTAATCAAAGATGGTTATGTTTCCTAACCATAGACATGTGTTTTCATTTGATTAACGGGATCACATCATTAGGAGAATGATGTGATTGACCTGACCCATTCCGTTAGCTTAGCACTTGATCGTTTAGTATGTTGCTACTACTTTCTTCATGACTTATACATGTTCCTATGACTATGAGATTATGTAACTCCCGTTTACCGGAGGAACACTTTATGTGCTACCAAACGTCACAATGTAACTGGGTGATTATAAAGGTGCTCTATAGGTGTCTCCAAAGGTACTTGTTGAGTTGACGTATTTCGAGATTAGGATTTGTCACTCCGATTGTCAAAGAGGTATCTCCGGGCCCTCTTGGTAATGCACTTCACTATAAGCGCTACAAAAAAAGACACATCCGTGACATTTTGGGCCGAACGAAAAAAAATTATGTCATACGTATGACACTTCTATGACGATAATTGTGACAAAACCCGGTATCATCATAGATGTGGTGGGCTCCTACTTCTCTGACAAAAAATCATGACAGAAAATGGGCTTTTCGTCCTGGGCGGGCCGAGGATGCAGCTGCATGACATTCTTCGGGCCATCCATGACGGAAAAAACAGTGGTAGAAGCGAGGGGGAGGAAAATCTCGGGGAGTTGCCGGTTACGGTGGGAGAGTGATGCACGTTTCTCTCGTATAGGTACGCGCGTGTGTGCGAGGCGTTGGCTCTAACTGAACCCGAGCGAGGCATTGGGCTCTAACTGAACCCGAGCGATTGCACTGCAGGCTACGCGTTACTGAACCCGAGCGATCGATCAATGGCTGTTAACTGAACCCGATGGAGCGATTTCTTCGCTACCGCTGCTAACTGAAGCCGATCGATGTTGCCTCTAGGATGAACAGTGAGCATTGCAGGGGGGGTGGATGAACAGTGAGCGGTGGCGTTGCCTTTGGATGAACAGGAACCCATGGTGTGGAGGGCTGGATGAACAGTAGACGATGGAGGGGTGGCCGTGGAGGGGTGGTTGAACAGGACCCCGTGGTGTGGAGTGTTGGATGAACAGTAGACGGTGGAGGGGTGGTTGAACAGTAGCCGGTGGAGTAGCGCGCGGTGGAGGCTGGATGAACAGGATCCCGTGGAGGCTGGAGGAGCTCGACGGTAGCCCGTGGAGGCTGGAGGAGGTCGACGGTGGAGATGAACAGTATCCCGTGGAGTCCTGTTTTGCGGTACGCCACACCCCTCCCCCCTCCCGTTTCGACCGTAGCGTCCAACACAAGTCCGTTTCGTCCGTTTTGCGGTACGCCACACCCCTCCCGATCAACAGGACCCCGTTTCGACCGTAGGAGGTCCGTTTCCTCCGTTTTGCGGTACACCAGGCCCCTCCCGATCAACAGGACCCTGTTTCGAACGTGGCCGGTCGAACACAAGGTCGTTTCCTCCGTTGTGCGGTACGCCAGGCCTCGTTTCCATTGCCGGTTCCGTCCAAGCCCTCCCGATGAACACGACCATGCATTCCGTTCCGACCCAGCCGGTTCGCACCCCATGAACACGACGACGACGCTGTTTCTCCATTCCGACCCAGCCATGTACGTATGCGCGAGTAGGCGTTCGAGACCCTGACCGTATGTACGTATGTGGCCGTATTTTCTTTCTTGCACCCTCGCCGCTGTACGTACATGTACATGCTACGTGCGCGCCTCTACTACGGCATGTGCGCGCGCCTCTACTACGGCATGTGCGCGCCTCTACATCTACGACACGGGCGCGCCACTACATCGACCAGTATGTACGTACACGTTCGCGACCAGAATGACCACGCTACGTATGCTTTGACCAGGTGGGTCCCGACTGTGAGGCACTTCCTTGCGTGCGAAGATGTAGCTGGTGGGTCCCAGCAGTCAGGGGGCGAATCGTTTTTTTTTTGCCCGGACGCACTTCCTTGTGTGCGAAGGTGTAGCTGGTGGGTCCCAGCAGTCAGGGGGAAACATTTTTTTCACGAAATATGGTGGCCCGTCCGGTGGGTCCCCGCTGTCAGGTGGAGGAATAATTATTTTGTGCGTAATAAGGAGGCACTTCCTTGCTGCGGCCGTGGACCCAGCTGTCAGCCTCTCCACATACAGTCCACGTCCGATGGAAGCCGTTCCTTGACCACGTTGACCACGCCGCGCCGAGAGCACCAGAGTGGTGGACGACGGCGAGGCCTAGGAAGGGGACGACGCGGAGCCGGAGAAGACGCGATAGTGGATTCCCACGCGTAGAGGAGTACGAGGGTTCACTGGTTCGCTGCGGTGTGAGGCTGCCGGCGCTGCAGAATAATAGGGGGTGTGGGTGAGTAGAGGGATGGCCTGGCCAACGGTGGGAGTAGTAGGGGCCGGTGAGGCCTCCGCCGCATCGCAGCCAGCCACGGGAGGTAGGAGCACGAGGCACGACCGATGCTGGTTTGGGCGGCTGGAGCAAGAAGACTAGAGGTTGAAGAAGCACTACGGCCGTTGGATGGACATCGTACGGTCACTGGAGCTAGAATCGTGCATATTGACAAAGTTGACAAAGCCCTCCGTCCCTGTCAACTTAGTAGGCCCACAAGTGAGCCTGCCACTATACTGGGTCCCAGCTAACGGGGGGAGTATTCATTTTTTTGTGCGTAATAAGGAGGCACTTCCTTGCGTGTGAAGATATAGCTGGTGGGTCCGAGCTATCAGCAGCGGTAACATCTTTTCGCAAAATACTGAGGCCCTTTCGGTGGGTCCCCGATGTCAGGTGGAGGAATCATTATTTTGCGCGTAATAAGGAGGCATTTCCTTGCGTGCAGCCGTGGACCCAGCTGTCGGCCTGTCCACATACAGTCCACTTCAGATGCATGTTGGTCGTTGACGACGTTAACCAGGCCGCACCGAGAGCACCAGGGCAGTGGACGATGGCGAGGCCTAGGAAGGGAACAACACGGAGGCAGGGAAGACTCCGCAGTTGTTTCCCATGCGGAGGGGAGTACGACTGAACGAGGGTTTACTGGTTCGTCTGTTGTCGCCGGAGAATAACAGCAGGTGTGGGTGAGTAGAGGGATGGCTAGGCCAGCGATGGGAGTACGGTGGGGCGTTGAGGCCTATCGGAGTAATGGGCCACGGGTAGGCTAACCCGATCCCCAGAACCTTTCAAGACATCGGGGCAGGCCGCGCCCCTCAAAGCCGAGTCTCAGATGACGACTCCTAGATAAGCCGAGTCTCAGATGGCGACTCCCAGATGAGCCGACTCATGGCCGGCGACTTCCGGAGGAGCCGAGTCTCAGATGGCGACTCCCAGATGAGCTGAGTCTCAGATGGCGACTCCCAGATGAGCCGAGTCTCAGATGGCGACTCCCAGATGAGCTGAGTCTCAGATGGCGACTCCCAGATGAGCCGAGTCTCAGATGGCGACTCCCAGATGTGCCGACTCATGGCCGGCGACTTCCGGAGGAGCCGGCTCTGGAGAGTCGGCCCACGACTCTACACTCGTCGCGATAGGCGAGGCGGGCATGACCACGGCGTGGCTGTCACCTCCTGCTTGCAAGGGGCCAGCATGGCTACAGTGTGCCGTACCGCTGGAGATCTCCGGCGTGGCCTGGTACTGTTGGCATGCCAGCTCTGACCTCGGCCATAGTGTGCGGCGCACAGCGGCCACGATGGCCTACCTGTACGGCTCAGAGACGGCGGACCCGACAGTCAGTGAGAACATAGAAGACGACGGATACACCCCGAAGGCGGCCCCGTGGGAGTTGGCTCCCTAGAGTCGGCCGGCCTCTCCCACGGGTCCCACACGCCATCAACCAGACAAGACAGGAAGTAACGACAGTGGTCGCCCCATAGACGGTGGCATTGTTGCCACGACCCAGTGACCAAGCCTGCGTCATCAGAATCACGGCTACAGTGCCGGACTCGCCGGCGGGGCCTGCAGGTCGGCGGGCCCCAGCAGTCGGCGGAGAAGACGGCGGCCTGTGAGACAGACGGCTGGGACCCGCGCCCAGCCAGATTACCATTGTACCCATGGGGGGTAGGCCTATATAAACCCCCCGGGGCACCCATGCAAAGGGTTCGCATCCATTAGCCTTAGACCAGATCATACAGGAGGAAGAGAGCTAGCCTTGCCTCCTTCTACCTCCTGAATACAGCTCTAGGAGCAACCTTGTAGTCACTACGCCTTAGTGATCATGCGGAGACCCCGCAGAGCAGCAGTAGGGATGTTATCTCCCTGGAGAGCCCCGAAGCTGGGTAAGATTCGCCGGCATGCATGCCTTCGCCTAATCCCGTTTCCTGGCACCGACGACGTTCTACTCGCTCCCACCATGATAAGCCATCCTTTAGCATATGTCGCACCCAACCCCCGACATTTGGCGCCCACCGTGGGGCCAGGTGCACCGTCGTCTGGAGACCTTCTTTGGACGGGAACCCTCC